>NW_026290918.1:195000-203681 GCF_023373465.1 Oncorhynchus keta | reverse complement strand
TGTTAGAATCCATGTACAGTCAGATGTGACATGTTAGAATCCATGTACAGTCAGGATGGAACATGTTAGAATCCATGTAGTCAGATGTGACATGTTAGAATCCATGTACAGTCAGATGTAACATGTTAGAATCCATGTACAGTCAGATGTAACATGTTAGAATCCATGTACAGTCAGATGTAACATGTTAGAATCCATGTAGTCAGATGTGACATGTTAGAATCCATGTAGTCAGATGTGACATGTTAGAATCCATGTAGTCAGATGTAACATGTTAGAATCCATGTACAGTCAGATGTAACATGTTAGAATCCATGTACAGTCAGATGGAACATGTTAGAATCCATGTACAGTCAGATGTAACATGTTAGAATGTTACCATGTCAGATGTACATGTTAGAATCATGATGTAACATGTTAGAATCCATGTACAGTCAGATGTAACATGTTAGAATCCATGTACAGTCAGATGTAACATGTTAGAATCCATGTACAGTCAGATGTACATGTTAGAATCCATGTACAGTCAGATGTAACATGTTAGAATCCATGTACAGTCAGATGTAACATGTTAGAATCCATGTACAGTCAGATGTAACATGTTAGAATCCATGTACAGTCAGATGTAACATGTTAGAATCCATGTACAGTCAGATGTAACATGTTAGAATCCATGTACAGTCAGATGTAACATGTTAGAATCCATGTACAGTCAGATGTAACATGTTAGAATCCATGTACAGTCAGATGTAACATGTTAGAATCCATGTACAGTCAGATGTAACATGTTAGAATCCATGTACAGTCAGATGTAACATGTTAGAATCCATGTACAGTCAGATGTAACATGTTAGAATCCATGTAATCCATGTCAGATGTAACATGTTAGAATCCATGTACAGTCAGATGTAACATGTTAGAATCCATGTACAGTCAGATGTAACATGTTAGAATCCATGTACAGTCAGATGTAACATGTTAGAATCCATGTACAGTCAGATGTAACATGTTAGAATCCATGTACAGTCAGTATGTGACATGTTAGAATCCATGTACAGTCAGATGTAACATGTTAGAATCCATGTACAGTCAGATGTAACATGTTAGAATCCATGTACAGTCATGTAACATGTTAGAATCCATGTCAGATAGTTAAATCCATGTACAGTCAGATGTAACATGTTAGAATCCATGTACAGTCAGATGTAACATGTTAGAATCCATGTACAGTCAGATGTAACATGTTAGAATCCATGTACAGTCAGATGTAACATGTTAGAATCCATGTAGTCAGATGTAACATGTTAGAATCCATGTACAGTCAGATGTAACATGTTAGAATCCATGTAGTCAGATGTAACATGTTAGAATCCATGTACAGTCAGATGTAACATGTTAGAATCCATGTACAGTCAGATGTAACATGTTAGAATCCATGTACAGTCAGATGTAACATGTTAGAATCCATGTACAGTCAGATGTAACATGTTAGAATCCATGTACAGTCAGATGTAACATGTTAGAATCCATGTACAGTCAGATGTAACATGTTAGAATCCATGTACAGTCAGATGTAACATGTTAGAATCCATGTACAGTCAGATGTAACATGTTAGAATCCATGTAGTCCGATATAACATGTTAGAATCCATGTAGAGTCAGGTGTAACATGTTAGAATCCATGTACAGTCAGATGTAACATGTTAGAATCCATGTACAGTCAGATGTAACATGTTAGAATCCATGTACAGTCAGATGTAACATGTTAGAATCCATGTACAGTCCGATGTAACATGTTAGAATCCATGTACAGTCAGATGTAACATGTTAGAATCCATGTAGTCAGATGTAACATGTTAGAATCCATGTAGTCAGATGTAACATGTTAGAATCCATGTAGTCAGATGTAACATCAAAGCCCTTTGTGGTAATAGAACATGGTTCTCGTGAGATCCAGATTATTTGAGCCAGAAAGCGTGTGTGGAACGGCGAGGCGGTCAGGTGGGGTGATTGATACAGTGGTATTGTTATTACACTTCTTATTCCACATGTGGACAGTCCTTCACTCTTCCTTCTTGGCCTCTGCTGGTTGAGAAGTTGATCCGTGCAGCACCAGTAAACCTGACAGCGTTAGAGAGATGCCCACCCACCACAGTGCTGCGTGGGTCTCGCCAAAGATCAGCTTCCCAAGGAATGCCTAAAGACAGTACAGACTATGTAAGTGGGATTGGCAACATAAATAGCCTATAATAACTATGTCCATACAGTGATTCACAGATGTCATTGCTCCAATAATGTCGTTTCGCTATGGTCTTATGGTCAATGTTCTATAGTGCCAAAGGCCTACTGTACTGTGTTCATATAAATTGGATAGCTGAGATCTGGGGTCGTATTCATAGTGTCTCAGGAGGAGGAGTGCTGAGATCTGGGGTCGTGTTCATAGTGTCTCAGGAGGAGGAGTGCTGAGATCGTATGCATAGTGTCTCAGGAGGAGGAGTGCTGAGATCGTATGCATAGTGTCTCAGGAGGAGTGCTGAGATCTTGGGTCGTGTTCCTAAAGCATCTCAGGAGGAGGAGTGCTGAGATCTGGGGTCGTATTCATAGTGTCTCAGGAGGAGTGCTGAGATCGGGTCGTGTTCCTAAAGCATCTCAGGAGGAGGAGTGCTGAGATCTGGGGTCGTGTTCCTAAAGCATCTCAGGAGGAGGAGTGCTGAGATCTGGGGTCGTGTTCCTAAAGCGTCTCGGGAGGAGGAGTGCTGAGATCTGGGGTCATGTTCCTAAAGCATCTCGGGAGGAGGAGTGCTGAGATCTGGGGTCGTGTTCCTAAAGTATCTCGGGAGGAGGAGTGCTGAGATCTGGGGTTGTGTTCCTGAAGCATCTCAGGAGGAGGAGGAGTGCCGATCTAGGATCAGGTCCTCCCGACTTAACCATTATGATCTAAAAGGTGAAATTGACCCTATGGTCAACACTCCTACTCAGACATTTTATGAAAACATGTCGTGATGGATATCAACCAGTTGCTGTACTCACAGAGGATACAAAGTTGGATGCGGTGGTGGTGACCGTGGCCCGGGCCGAGGAGGAGGAGTGTCTCAGAGCCTTGGAGAAGAAGGTCCACATCACAGCATTACTGGTGAACAGCAGTCCTCCACACAGCAACCGCAGAGGGATGTGGAGCTGGAATACAATAGGACTTGTTAGTGGTCTCTGGTAGAATGGTATCTCTCTCTCACACACACACATTCTTTCTCTCAGTCTCCCTCTCACACACACACACTTCGAAAATGATACATTCATATAGATACTCTCACCCATTCGCAGGGTGACGTTTCCTCCGGAATAATCCTGTAGTCTCCATCCTGAGACCACGTTTTCAGCCCTGTTTCACACATCCCTTTGAGGTAGTCTGAGCCCAGAGATAGCTTGGCTGACGAGGAGGCGACGGCTCCAAGAAAGCCCGCTAATAATGCATAAAACGCACCTGAAATCATGTTTATTTAGCATCTAAACTAGACTGTACTGTCACATATTTGACTACTTCCTGGTCTAAAATGCTTCACTCGGTTCAACCAATCAGACTCACCTCTGGGATCATATGACCTTCAGCGGGCGCAGGGTGATGACGATTCAATGTTACGCTAAACACGACGGGCCAAACACAACCTGAAATTATCTTCGTTTCCTTAATTTGTTCTAACTCTCAAAATGGCTAAGACGAATAAGGGTCCGAAAGCGAACGTATCGTGGGTGAAACCAGCAGAACCGTCATTTTTAAAGAAATTCAAGAACGATGTTGGCTTTAAGGAAGGACCCACCATTGATACCAAGGTATTTCGCTAATGTGCTAGGTTAGCTAGCCTAACGTTAGGTGGGATGTAGCGCTACAGTATATACGTGACTGTATGACAAGTCCTGCTGGAAAGCTACTCTATATGTAGGTTTTTAGTTAGAGTCGGTAGCACTTTGATTCAGCTAGTCAAGTAACGTTATTAGCTAGTTCTACAGGAGAGTTGACCACCCTCCAAATTATTGTGGTTTTCTCTCACATAATTCAATTCCTTGACCACTAAATATTTCATTGAGACGAAGGGCAATTTTTTTTTTTTGCAGATATGTGTACCTTTTTAACATGGAAAGGGCTGCTGGTATGATGGCAATATGGTGATATTCAACCTGGTCACTGTTCCCGCAGCGTTTAGAGATGCCAGCCTTGGAGGATGACAGTGGCAGTGATCGTGAAGATGAGCTGCCTCAAGTTGTCATTCTCAAAAAGGGAGATTTGAGCGCCGAAGAAGTGTTGCAGATAAAAGAGGTAAAGGATGGTACAGATAAAGGTAAGAACAATTCATTGTGTAAATAATATATAATAGCCTAAACTATCAAATAAACTTGGTGTTAATTGGTGTGTCTGTCTCTGTCTGTACTGGGCCTGTACTGTGTCTACTGGGTCTAGTGTGTGTGTGTGTGTACTGTGGGTCTGTGTGTGTACTTCATCTGCCTCTTCTCCTTGCTGCCTACAGAAGACAAGCCTCCTGCGGACGGAAAGATCCTGTTCAAGAAGCCCACGAAGCGCTCCTCCGACAAGTTCCAGGGCATCACCGCCAGCTCTAACAACAACAACAACAAGAAGAAGAAGAAGAGTGAAGGAGGAGATGAAGAGAAAAAGGAGGAGAAGTCTGAAAAGAAGGTGAAGAACAAGAGTCTTCTCTCTTTCGGAGAGGATGAGGATGAGGACTAGAAGTTAATTCACCGCAGGGATTTCAGACTAGAGCAATCAACCGCTTATGGATGATGGAACTGATCTACTGCGGTTGTTGGTTTTTACTATGGGCAAAAAGACCCAACATAGAATAGCTCCACATCGTAGTTTGTCCCGCTAGACTAAGATCCTTAGACATTACGGGTCATCCCCTCTTTTTTTGGAGGTGGAATCTGGACGGAATCTGGATGTGAAACAAACCCCTTCAAAATCACATTCACGATCAAAGATCTTTTATTTTACATAAGATGCATGCTGTTATTCTTTGTCGACTATAAGACATGTCTCTGCTGTTGGAAATGTTGTATAGTGACTCACCGTGGGCCTATTCTCCATCCATTACAACTGTAGTCATCTGTCCTTCAGTGGATCCTCTGCACTCTTTCATATAGCCAACACACAGTCTGGATGGAAGGCTTCATCAAGGTGTGTGACAACAGCTCCTAAAGGGGGAAGAAATGAGCTGGTGGCTTTTGGTTTAAAAAAAAAAATCTATATAGTCTGGAGCGTTGTGATGTGATACTTTTCTACAGTCAATAATTCATTGGATGTACAAATATGTTTTAGCTTCGACAACGGAGCATCAAAAGATGTCTTTAGTTAAACCACTGCGTTGATTTGATGCCGAGGTGTTGGATTTTTCTGTGATTGTATTGTGCGTTTTTTTTTGTTATGATGGTGTTTAGTTGAATAAGTTTGAAATGTAACTATTAAAATACATTAAGGCCTTTACAATAGCATAATACATCATGTATAGTATGTTCTGTAGAAAGCAGGTCTGTAAAGTAGGTCATTTTGCAAAAATGTCTCTCATTAGCAAATACCTTTCCGGTTTTCACAATATGCAGAGAAAGGTCAGTGAAAAACAGAGAGATAATACATTTTTATTCCCATAGAAAAAAAAGTGTTACTTTTACATTTTAAGCCTTACGAGAACATGTGGCCCTTCAAATCCCAGAGGACTGATTTTAGTTACCAGGATGATAAATCCCAGAGGACTGATTTAGTTACCAGGATGATAAATCCCAGAGGACTGATTTAGTTACCAGGATGATAAATCCCAGAGGACTGATTTAGTTACCAGGATGATAAATCCCAGAGGACTGATTTAGTTACCAGGATGATAAATCCCAGAGGACTGATTTAGTTACCAGGATGATAAATCCCAGAGGACTGATTTAGTTACCAGGATGATAAATCACAGAGGACTGATTTAGTTACCAGGATGATAAATCCCAGAGGACTGATTTAGTTACCAGGATGATAAATCCCAGAGGACTGATTTAGTTACTAGGATGATAAATCCCAGAGGACTGATTTAGTTACCAGGATGATAAATCCCAGAGGACTGATTTAGTTACCAGGATGATAAATCCCAGAGGACTGATTTAGTTACCAGGATGATAAATCCCAGAGGACTGATTTAGTTACCAGGATGATAAATCCCAGAGGACTGATTTAGTTACCAGGATGATAAATCCCAGAGGACTGATTTAGTTACTAGGATGATAAATCCCAGAGGACTGATTTTAATTACCTCGGTAGTTAAACTGATAAGATGGATGACTTGAGGTTACAATCACAAGCAAAAAAATAAAAAATATCAAGAAACCTTCGTACGCCACACCCCATAACCTTTGGCTGTAACACGTTGGTCTGTCTCATCATCTACTGAATGCTGATCATTCATAAGTAGACTGACTACATACTGTATGTAAATCCACTTCGATTGTAGTGGAACATTCATATAGGCCTAGTCCCCTGGCAACCTGGTAACCGGGCAACCTGGTTCATTGGTTGCTCTTGCCAACTCCGTTGCTGTCATTGCCATGACAATGATTTGGTATGACGCCATAAACAGACTGGCACTCGAGACTAAATCCCTGGCGGTAGAACCCATAAAGGCATCTTGATCATAAATCGACCCACAAAACCTGACGTTAGTTAAACCACATTAGATGATATAGGGAAACAAATTAAACCCTTTTTTAATAATGGTATAAAAAAATATTAAAACACACATTGAAATGCCTACATACCCGCCTGAATGCAGTAGGGTACAGGTACTATACATACACTATTGTTTTAGACTCTTGCCATTCACAAATGGTATCTGTCAATCACTACACACTTAGAATTAGTGGTGACTCGAGGAACCCTGGAGTTCCTCAAGGAGCTATGCATATCCCAAAGTTGGAATAGTTTCCGCATGTAATCAACCATGTTAATATTATTATATTACAATATGTAATATGCATAAATATTCAAGGAACATTTTAAATTGCAGTGTACAAACTTAACATGAACAGGAATGACATTTACGCTAAACGGGTGACCAAAAATAACTATCTGAAAGCCACGCCTCCAATAAGCCACGCCGTTCAATCTGATAGGCTGCCACCTTTACAATATATAATTAAAAAGGGTAAAAAAAAAAAAAGAACTCCTCTACCATCACAGAAAGGATCCGGTTTGAAACTTTACCCAGGAGTTCCTCGACGACCCTTTTCAGAGGGGTTTCCTCGACGACCCTTTTCAGAGGGGGTTCCTCGACGACCCTTTTCAGAGGGGTTTCCTCGACGACCCTTTTCAGAGGGGGTTTCCTCGACGACCCTTTTCAGAGGGGTTTCCTCGACGACCCTTTTCAGAGGGGTTTCTCGACGACCCTTTTCAGAGGGGTTTCCTCGACGACCCTTTTCAGAGGGGTTTCCTCGACGACCCTTTTCAGAGGGGGTTTCCTCGACGACCCTTTTCAGAGGGGGTTTCCTCGACGACCCTTTTCAGAGGGGGTTTCCTCGACGACCCTTTTCAGAGGGGGGTTCCTCGACGACCCTTTTCTCAAATGTAAACGTTCCACCAGTGTGGCAAACCAAAAGAGGTTCTTCCAGACACCGTTTCTTTTAAGAGTGAATAATGACCTTTCATTCAGGCCCCACTGTTCTAGCAAAACAAAACATGGTGGGGGCTGTCTGGTGTCCATGTTATTTTGGCATTAATACGTGTCGCATATCAGTTTGCAAACAATGTAAAAATAAAAACAAACAAACAATTGAGTTAATAAAGCCACATACAAACTTGGTTTCTTTTTTTTGCTTTCTTGAGTAAGGCAGGTCCAAAATGCATGTGTTTCAGCCTAGCTCAGTGCTTTATGTGGTGGTGGGGCCGCCACTCATGGGGACACTACGTCACCTCCAAATCTAAGGGTGGAGATTGACAATTCAATCCCCTTGGGTGCTGCCATAGAGTTACATTAGAAGTGTTCATACAAGAAGGACTACAAGGTCATTGGCTTACAGAAAGAATTACGTCAAATCACGTGATATCTAAAGCAGCTTTGATTGGACTGATCATGTCAACATCATACTTTCACAATCTTAGCTAGCAACCTAGCAGTCATCATCATGAATCAAGTCATCAATCTACTGGCAAATCCTTTTCATATGAAGATAAATAATTAAGAGAAACTATAGATAAAACGTATCGGTGCTCATCGGCCATTGGACGTAAACATTACACAACAAGCTGGGGAATTGTAAATTCAACAATGAGTGGTTTAGAAGGAATCAGTGGCTAACTGCAATCATTGCAAAGCAATCACTATCCTGCTATTCAGTGGAGTGGCTGTGTGGTCCCAAGTCTGTTTAAGGGTCTCTTTTCCAGGCTTAAAAGGATAAACATTCCACATTGACCATGCTGTCAATCCAGCATGACTTCTGCCTTTTTCCAAAACAACTGGAAACTCAGAACTGGGGAAACTGGATTTCAGTGAGTTCAAGACAACTGGGAACTCGGGGGGCTGGGAAATAAAAGAATGGTCATCCAACTCAGAATTGCAAGTCGGGAACTCAGAACTCAGTCTAAGAACTCAGTCTAAGAACTCAGGCCTCATTCTAGAGTTCCGACCTGAAGATCACTGACGTAA
>NW_026290918.1:145000-190000 GCF_023373465.1 Oncorhynchus keta | reverse complement strand
AGTTGGACGTTGGTCCTTACCTTTCCTGTCTTGGCGAAGGCCTCGGCCACGCGTCGGTTGCGTCCTCCATAGCAGGTGGTGATGAGGTCAGCCACGCCGCAGCTCTCCAGGAAGGTTGCAGAGGAGACGACGCCATCTTTACTGAAGAGCTTAGCGAAGGCTATCATCTCCATCAGTCCTAGTCTGATTACCGCTGCCTTGGTGTTGTCCCCACACCTCAGCCCATCACAGAACCCTGCTCCTACCGCTACGATGTTCTGAGGAAGAGAGAAGGAAACATGCAGGCAACAGGTTATTACCATTTTACAATGGAAATATCCACATTACCATGCACATACACACACTGGGCCGGGTACTTAAGAGTTACCTACAGGGCTCTACAGAGCTCTACAGTGTATTAGAGTTACCTACAGGGCTCTACAGAGCTCTACAGTGTATTAGAGTTACCTACAGGGCTCTACAGAGCTCTACAGTGTATTAGAGTTACCTACAGGGCTCTACAGAGCTCTACAGTGTATTAGAGTTACCTTCAGGGCTCCACAGAGCTCTACAGTGTATTAGAGTTACCTACAGGGCTCCACAGAGCTCTACAGTGTATTACAGTTACCTTCAGGGCTCCACAGAGCTCTACAGTGTATTACAGTTACCTTCAGGGCTCCACAGAGCTCTACAGTGTCTGCATCGTCCACCACTGTGATCCTGAAGTTAGGAGTCTGTAGGAGCTCCTTGAAGAGCAGGCCGTTCTCCATGATCTTACTGCCTGGTAAAGGCAACAGGTATTTACACCCCAACACATAGCCAGCCTATCGCTCCATCTCTGTCAAAGCTTTGTCGTAATTACTATCTATCTCATTCCATATAGTTATCAAATTAACTTCACAGCTTTGTTTTACATTCGTGTATAGGAATGTCTTGGCAATTATGTTGATAAATGATAGTGGGGGTTTTCTTACCGATGGTGGTCTCACAGAACTTCTCTGCTGCCACCTCGTTGGCGATGTTAGCTCCCATCAGAACACTGACGTCTATAGCCATCTTCTCCCTGATTATGTCCGAGATGAGCTTCAGGCCCTCCGGACCCTCGTCTATTCCCTGTGGGGACAAGAGACAGCTACATGGTTCAATGGTGTTTCTCGTTCCATTTGTTTTACAGGGCAACGTGAGAGAACAGATCAAAGGAAGTGAGACAAGCTGAAAGACGACATTAACAGAGAGGAGTGAGGAGGCAGCTAGTTCCTTGGAGAGAGAGGTGAGAGGTGTTACTAGTGTTTAGTGAGAGGTGTTACTAGTGTTTAGTGAGAGGTGTTACTAGTGTTTAGTGTGAGGTGTTACTAGTGTTTAGTGAGAGGTGTTACTAGTGTTTAGTGAGAGGTGTTACTAGTGTTTAGTGAGAGGTGTTACTAGTGTTTAGTGTGAGGTGTTACTAGTGTTTAGTGAGAGGTGTTACTAGTGTTTAGTGTGAGGTGTTACGAGTGTTTAGTGAGAGGTGTTACTAGTGTTTAGTGTTTAGTGAGAGGTGTTACTAGTGTTTAGTGTTTAGTGAGAGGTGTTACTAGTGTTTAGTGTTTAGTGAGAGGTGTTACTAGTGTTTAGTGAGAGGTGTTACTAGTGTTTAGTGAGAGGTGTTACTAGTGTTTAGTGTTTAGTGAGAGGTGTTACTAGTGTTTAGTGTTTAGTGAGAGGTGTTACTAGTGTTTAGTGAGAGGTGTTACTAGTGTTTAGTGAGAGGTGTTACTAGTGTTTAGTGTTTAGTGAGAGGTGTTACTAGTGTTTAGTGTTTAGTGAGAGGTGTTACTAGTGTTTAGTGTTTAGTGAGAGGTGTTACTAGTGGTTAGTGAGAGGTGTTACTAGTGGTTAGTGAGAGGTGTTACTAGTGTTTAGTGTTTAGTGAGAGGTGTTACTAGTGTTTAGTGGTTAGTGAGAGGTGTTACTAGTGTTTAGTGTTTAGTGAGAGGTGTTACTAGTGGTTAGTGAGAGGTGTTACTAGTGTTTAGTGTTTAGTGAGAGGTGTTACTAGTGTTTAGTGTTTAGTGAGAGGTGTTACTAGTGTTTAGTGTTTAGTGAGAGGTGTTACTAGTGTTTAGTGAGAGGTGTTACTAGTGGTTAGTGAGAGGTGTTACTAGTGTTTAGTGTTTAGTGAGAGGTGTTACTAGTGTTTAGTGAGAGGTGTTACTAGTGTTTAGTGAGAGGTGTTACTAGTGGTTAGTGAGAGGTGTTACTAGTGGTTAGTGAGAGGTGTTACTAGTGTTTAGTGAGAGGTGTTACTAGTGTTTAGTGAGAGGTGTTACTAGTGTTTAGTGAGAGGTGTTACTAGTGTTTAGTGTTTAGTGAGAGGTGTTACTAGTGTTTAGTGTTTAGTGAGAGGTGTTACTAGTGTTTAGTGTTTAGTGAGAGGTGTTACTAGTGTTTAGTGTGAGGTGTTACTAGTGTTTAGTGTTTAGTGAGAGGTGTTACTAGTGTTTAGTGTTTAGTGGAGGTGTTACTAGTGTTTAGTGTTTAGTGAGAGGTGTTACTAGTGTTTAGCTTTAGTGAGAGGTGTTACTAGTGTTTAGTGAGAGGTGTTACCTGTTTAGTGACAGTGGTTAGTGTTTAGTGAGAGCTCTTACTAGTGTTTAGTGTTTAGTGAGAGGTGTTACTAGTGTTTAGTGGTTAGTGAGAGGTGTTACTAGTGTTTAGTGAGAGGCTTACTAGTGTTTAGTGAGAGGTGTTACTAGTGTTTAGTGTTTAGTGAGAGGTGTTACTAGTGTTTAGTGAGAGGTGTTACTAGTGGTTAGTGAGAGGTGTTACTAGTGTTTAGTGGTTAGTGAGAGGTGTTACTAGTGTTTAGTGAGAGGTGTTACTAGTGTTTAGTGAGAGGTGTTACTAGTGTTTAGTGAGAGGTGTTACTTGTGTTTAGTGAGAGGTGTTACTAGTGTTTAGTGAGTTGTTACTAGTGTTTAGTGAGAGGTGTTACTAGTGTTTAGTGAGAGGTGTTACTAGTGTTTAGTGGTTAGTGAGAGGTGTTACTAGTGTTTAGTGAGAGTTACTAGTGTTTAGTGAGAGGTGTTACTAGTGTTTAGTGAGAGGTGTTACTAGTGTTTAGTGTTTAGTGAGAGGTGTTACTAGTGTTTAGTGAGAGGTGTTACTAGTGTTTAGTGAGAGGTGTTACTAGTGTTTAGTGTTTAGTGAGAGGTGTTACTAGTGTTTAGTGAGAGAGTGTTACTAGTGTTTAGTGAGAGTGTTACTAGTGTTTAGTGGGAGGTGTTACTAGTGTTTAGTGTTTAGTGAGAGGTGTTACTAGTGTTTAGTGAGAGGTGTTACTAGTGGTTAGTGAGAGAGTGTTACTAGTGTTTAGTGAGAGGTGTTACTAGTGTTTAGTGTTTAGTGAGAGGTGTTACTAGTGTTTAGTGAGAGGTGTTACTAGTGTTTAGTGTTTAGTGAGAGGTGTTACTAGTGTTTAGTGAGTTAGGGTGTTACTAGTGTTTAGTGAGAGATGTTACTAGTGTTTAGTGAGAGGGCTTACTAGTGTTTAGTGATTAGAGGTGTTACTAGTGTTTAGTGAGGCTTACTAGTGTTTAGTGAGAGATGTTACTAGTGTTTAGTGAGAGGTGTTACTAGTGTTTAGTGAGAGGTGTTACTAGTGTTTAGTGAGAGGTGTTACTAGTGTTTAGTGTTTAGTGAGAGGTGTTACTAGTGTTTAGTGAGAGGTGTTACTAGTGTTTAGTGTTTAGTGAGAGTGTTACTAGTGTTTAGAGAGGTGTTACTAGTGGTTAGTGAGAGGTCTAGTGTTTAGTGAGAGGTGTTACTAGTGTTTAGTGTTTAGTGAGAGGGGTACTAGTGTTTAGTGAGAGGTGTTACTAGTGTTTAGTGTTTAGTGAAGTTTACTAGTGTTTAGTGAGAGGTGTTACTAGTGTTTAGTGAGAGGTGTTACTAGTGTTTAGTGAGAGGTGTTACTAGTGTTTAGTGAGAGGTGTTACTAGTGTTTAGTGAGAGGTGTTACTAGTGTTTAGTGAGAGGTGTTACTAGTGTTTAGTGTTTAGTGAGAGGTGTTACTAGTGTTTAGTGAGAGGTGTTACTAGTGTTTAGTGTTTAGTGAGAGGTGTTACTAGTGTTTAGTGAGAGGTTTACTAGTGTTTAGTGAGAGGTGTTACTAGTGTTTAGTGTTTAGTGAGAGGTGTTACTAGTGTTTAGTGAGAGGTGTTACTAGTGGTTAGTGAGAGGTGTTACTAGTGTTTAGTGAGAGGTGTTACTAGTGTTTAGTGAGAGGTGTTACTAGTGTTTAGTGAGAGGTGTTACTAGTGGTTAGTGAGAGGTGTTACTAGTGTTTAGTGAGAGGTGTTACTAGTGTTTAGTTTTTAGTGAGAGGCGTTACTAGTGTTTAGTGAGAGGTGTTACTAGTGTTTAGTGAGAGGTGTTACTAGTGTTTAGTGAGACTAGTGTTTAGTGTTTAGTGAGAGGTGTTACTAGTGTTTAGTGAGAGGTGTTACTAGTGTTTAGTGTTTAGTGAGAGGTGTTACTAGTGTTTAGTGAGAGTTTACTAGTGGTTAGTGAGAGGTGTTACTAGTGTTTAGTGAGAGTGTTACTAGTGTTTAGTGTTTAGTGAGAGGTGTTACTAGTGTTTAGTGTTTAGTGAGAGGCGTTACTAGTGTTTAGTGAGAGGTGTTACTAGTGTTTAGTGTTTAGTGAGAGGTGTTACTAGTGTTTAGTGTTTAGTGAGAGGCGTTACTAGTGTTTAGTGAGAGGTGTTACTAGTGTTTAGTGTTTAGTGAGAGGCGTTACTAGTGTTTAGTGAGAGGTGTTACTAGTGTTTAGTGTTAGTGAGAGGTGTTACTAGTGTTTAGTGTTTAGTGAGAGCGTTACTAGTGTTTAGTGAGAGGTGTTACTAGTGTTTAGTGAGAGGTGTTACTAGTGTTTAGTGTTTAGTGAGAGGTGTTACTAGTGTTTAGTGAGAGGTGTTACTAGTGTTTAGTGAGAGGTGTTACTAGTGTTTAGTGAGGAGGTGTTACTAGTGTTTAGTGTTTAGTGAGAGGTGTTACTAGTGTTTAGTGTTTAGTGAGAGGCATTACTAGTGTTTAGTGAGAGAGTGTTACTAGTGTTTAGTGAGAGGTGTTACTAGTGTTTAGTGTTTAGTGAGAGGTGTTACTAGTGTTTAGTGAGAGGTGTTACTAGTGGTTAGTGAGAGGTGTTACTAGTGTTTAGTGGGAGGTGTTACTAGTGTTTAGTGTTTAGTGAGAGGTGTTACTAGTGTTTAGTGAGAGGTGTTACTAGTGGTTAGTGAGAGGTGTTACTAGTGTTTAGTGAGAGGTGTTACTAGTGTTTAGTTGTTTAGTGAGAGGTGTTACTAGTGTTTAGTGAGAGGTGTTACTAGTGTTTAGTGAGAGGTGTTACTAGTGTTTAGTGAGAGGTGTTACTTGTGTTTAGTGAGAGGTGTTACTAGTGTTTAGTGTTTAGAGAGTGTTACTAGTGTTTAGTGAGAGGTGTTACTAGTGTTTAGTGTTTAGTGAGAGGTGTTACTAGTGTTTAGTGAGAGGTGTTACTAGTGGTTAGTGAGAGGTGTTACTAGTGTTTAGTGAGAGGTGTTACTAGTGTTTAGTGTTTAGTGAGAGGTGTTACTAGTGTTTAGTGAGAGGTGTTACTAGTGTTTAGTGAGTGTTACTAGTGTTTAGTGTTTAGTGAGTTACTAGTGTTTAGTGAGAGGTGTTACTAGTGTTTAGTGTTTAGTGAGAGGCGTTACTAGTGTTTAGTGAGAGGTGTTACTAGTGTTTAGTGTTTAGTGAGAGGTGTTACTAGTGTTTAGTGTTTAGTGAGGCGTTACTAGTGTTTAGTGAGAGGTGTTACTAGTGTTTAGTGTTTAGTGAGGTGTTACTAGTGTTTAGTGAGAGGTTTACTAGTGTTTAGTGTTTAGTGAGGTGTTTTAGTGTTTAGTGAGAGGTGTTACTAGTGTTT
This sequence comes from Oncorhynchus keta, assembly GCF_023373465.1. NCBI lineage: Eukaryota > Metazoa > Chordata > Actinopteri > Salmoniformes > Salmonidae > Oncorhynchus > Oncorhynchus keta. Next base: position 184,075 of record NW_026290918.1, on the reverse strand, counting down.
AGTGAGAGGTGTTACTAGTGTTTAGTGTTTAGTGAGAGTGTTACTAGTGTTTAGTGTTTAGTGAGAGTGTTACTAGTGTTTAGTGTTTAGTGAGGTGTTACTAGTGTTTAGTGAGAGGTGTTACTAGTGTTTAGTGTTTAGTGAGAGGCGTTACTAGTGTTTAGTGAGAGGTGTTACTAGTGTTTAGTGAGAGGTGTTACTAGTGTTTAGTGAGAGGTGTTACTAGTGTTTAGTGTTTAGTGAGAGGTGTTACTAGTGTTTAGTGAGAGGTGTTACTAGTGTTTAGTGAGAGGTGTTACTAGTGTTTAGTGTTTAGTGAGAGGTGTTACTAGTGTTTAGTGAGAGGTGTTACTAGTGTTTAGTGAGAGGTGTTACTAGTGTTTAGTGTTTAGTGAGAGGTGTTACTAGTGTTTAGTGTTTAGTGAGAGGTGTTACTAGTGTTTAGTGAGAGGTGTTACTAGTGTTTAGTGTTTAGTGAGAGGTGTTACTAGTGTTTAGTGTTTAGTGAGAGGTGTTACTAGTGTTTAGTGAGAGGTGTTACTAGTGTTTAGTGTTTAGTGAGAGGTGTTACTAGTGTTTAGTGGTTAGTGAGAGGTGTTACTAGTGTTTAGTGAGAGGTGTTACTAGTGTTTAGTGAGAGGTGTTACTAGTGTTTAGTGTTTAGTGAGAGGTGTTACTAGTGTTTAGTGAGAGGTGTTACTAGTGTTTAGTGAGAGGTGTTACTAGTGTTTAGTGAGAGGTGTTACTAGTGTTTAGTGAGAGGTGTTACTAGTGTTTAGTGTTTAGTGAGAGGTGTTACTAGTGTTTAGTGAGAGGTGTTACTAGTGTTTAGTGAGAGGTGTTACTAGTGTTTAGTGAGAGGTGTTACTAGTGTTTAGTGTTTAGTGAGAGGTGTTACTAGTGTTTAGTGAGAGGTGTTACTAGTGTTTAGTGTTTAGTGAGAGGTGTTACTAGTGTTTAGTGAGAGGTGTTACTAGTGTTTAGTGAGAGGTGTTACTAGTGTTTAGTGAGAGGTGTTACTAGTGTTTAGTGAGAGGTGTTACTAGTGTTTAGTGAGAGGTGTTACTAGTGTTTAGTGAGAGGTGTTACTAGTGTTTAGTGAGAGGTGTTACTAGTGTTTAGTGAGAGGTGTTACTAGTGTTTAGTGTTTAGTGAGAGGTGTTACTAGTGTTTAGTGAGAGGTGTTACTAGTGTTTAGTGAGAGGTGTTACTAGTGTTTAGTGAGAGGTGTTACTAGTGGTTAGTGAGAGGTGTTACTAGTGTTTAGTGAGAGGTGTTACTAGTGTTTAGTGTTTAGTGAGAGGCGTGTACTAGTGTTTAGTGAGAGGTGTTACTAGTGTTTAGTGTTTAGTGAGAGGTGTTACTAGTGTTTAGTGAGAGGTGTTACTAGTGTTTAGTGAGAGGTGTTACTAGTGTTTAGTGAGAGGTGTTACTAGTGTTTAGTGTTTAGTGAGAGGTGTTACTAGTGTTTAGTGAGAGGTGTTACTAGTGTTTAGTGAGAGGTGTTACTAGTGTTTAGTGTTTAGTGAGAGGTGTTACTAGTGTTTAGTGAGAGGTGTTACTAGTGTTTAGTGTTTAGTGAGAGGTGTTACTAGTGTTTAGTGAGAGGTGTTACTAGTGTTTAGTGAGAGGTGTTACTAGTGTTTAGTGGTTAGTGAGAGGTGTTACTAGTGTTTAGTGAGAGGTGTTACTAGTGTTTAGTGAGAGGTGTTACTAGTGTTTAGTGGAGAGTGTTACGAGTGTTTAGTGAGAGGTGTTACTAGTGTTTAGTGAGAGGTGTTACTAGTGTTTAGTGAGAGGTGTTACTAGTGTTTAGTGAGAGGTGTTACTAGTGTTTAGTGTTTAGTGAGAGGTGTTACTAGTGTTTAGTGAGAGGTGTTACTAGTGTTTAGTGAGAGGTGTTACTAGTGTTTAGTGAGAGGTGTTACTAGTGTTTAGTGTTTAGTGAGAGGTGTTACTAGTGTTTAGTGAGAGGTGTTACTAGTGTTTAGTGAGAGGTGTTACTAGTGTTTAGTGAGAGGTGTTACTAGTGGTTAGTGAGAGGTGTTACTAGTGTTTAGTGAGAGGTGTTACTAGTGTTTAGTGAGAGGTGTTACTAGTGTTTAGTGTTTAGTGAGAGTGTTACTAGTGTTTAGTGAGAGGTGTTACTAGTGTTTAGTTTTAGTGAGAGGTGTTACTAGTGTTTAGTGTTTAGTGAGGTACTAGTGTTTAGTGAGAGGTGTTACTAGTGTTTAGTGTTTAGTGAGAGGTGTTACTAGTGTTTAGTGAGAGGTGTTACTAGTGTTTAGTGAGTGAGAGGTGTTACTAGTGTTTAGTGTTTAGTGAGAGTGTTACTAGTGTTTAGTGAGAGGTGTTACTAGTGTTTAGTGAGAGGTGTTACTAGTGTTTAGTGTTTAGTGAGAGGTGTTACTAGTGTTTAGTGAGAGGTGTTACTAGTGTTTAGTGTTTAGTGAGAGGTGTTACTAGTGTTTAGTGAGAGGTGTTACTAGTGGTTAGTGAGAGGTGTTACTAGTGTTTAGTGAGAGGTGTTACTAGTGTTTAGTGTTTAGTGAGAGGTGTTACTAGTGTTTAGTGAGAGGTGTTACTAGTGGTTAGTGAGAGGTGTTACTAGTGTTTAGTGAGAGGTGTTACTAGTGTTTAGTGTTTAGTGAGAGGTGTACTAGTGTTTAGTGAGAGGTGTTACTAGTGTTTAGTGAGAGGTGTTACTAGTGTTTAGTGAGAGGTGTTACTAGTGGTTAGTGAGAGGTGTTACTAGTGATTAGTGGTTAGTGAGAGGTGTTACTCGTGTTTAGTGAGAGGTGTTACTAGTGTTTAGTGTTTAGTGAGAGGTGTTACTAGTGTTTAGTGAGAGGTGTTACTAGTGGTTAGTGAGAGGTGTTACTAGTGTTTAGTGAGAGGTGTTACTAGTGTTTAGTGTTTAGTGAGAGGTGTTACTAGTGTTTAGTGAGAGGTTTACTAGTGTTTAGTGAGAGGTGTTACTAGTGTTTAGTGTTTAGTGAGAGTGTTACTAGTGTTTAGTGAGAGGTGTTACTAGTGTTTAGTGAGAGGTGTTACTAGTGTTTAGTGAGAGGTGTTACTAGTGTTTAGTGTTTAGTGAGAGGTGTTACTAGTGTTTAGTGTTTAGTGAGAGGTGTTACTAGTGTTTAGTGAGAGGTGTTACTAGTGTTTAGTGTTTAGTGAGAGGTGTTACTAGTGTTTAGTGAGAGGTGTTACTAGTGTTTAGTGGTTAGTGAGAGGTGTTTTAGTGTTTAGTGAGAGGTGTTACTAGTGTTTAGTGAGAGGTGTTACTAGTGTTTAGTGTTTAGTGAGAGGTGTTACTAGTGTTTAGTGTTTAGTGAGAGGTGTTACTAGTGTTTAGTGTTTAGTGAGAGGTGTTACTAGTGTTTAGTGAGAGGTGTTACTAGTGTTTAGTGTTTAGTGAGAGGTGTTACTAGTGTTTAGTGAGAGGTGTTACTAGTGTTTAGTGAGAGGTGTTACTAGTGTTTAGTGAGAGGTGTTACTAGTGTTTAGTGTTTAGTGAGAGGTGTTACTAGTGTTTAGTGAGAGGTGTTACTAGTGTTTAGTGAGAGGTGTTACTAGTGTTTAGTGTTTAGTGAGAGGTGTTACTAGTGTTTAGTGAGAGGTGTTACTAGTGTTTAGTGAGAGGTGTTACTAGTGTTTAGTGTTTAGTGAGAGGTGTTACTAGTGTTTAGTGTTTAGTGAGAGGTGTTACTAGTGTTTAGTGAGAGGTGTTACTAGTGTTTAGTGTTTAGTGAGAGGTGTTACTAGTGTTTAGTGGTTAGTGAGAGGTGTTACTAGTGTTTAGTGAAGGTGTTACTAGTGTTTAGTGTTTAGTGAGAGGTGTTACTAGTGTTTAGTGGTTCGTGAGAGGTGTTACTAGTGTTTAGTGAGAGGTGTTACTAGTGGTTAGTGAGAGGTGTTACTAGTGTTTAGTGTTTAGTGAGAGGTGTTACTAGTGTTTAGTGGTTAGTGAGAGGTGTTACTAGTGTTTAGTGAGAGGTGTTACTAGTGGTTAGTGGTTAGTGAGAGGTGTTACTAGTGGTTAGTGAGAGGTGTTACTAGTGTTTAGTGAGAGGTGTTACTAGTGTTTAGTGAGAGGTGTTACTAGTGGTTAGTGGTTAGTGAGAGGTGTTACTAGTGGTTAGTGAGAGGTGTTACTAGTGGTTAGTGGTTAGTGAGAGGTGTTACTAGTGGTTAGTGAGAGGTGTTACTAGTGGTTAGTGTTTAGTGAGAGGTGTTACTAGTGGTTAGTGTTTAGTGAGAGGTGTTACTAGTGGTTAGTGAGAGGTGTTACTAGTGGTTAGTGGTTAGTGAGAGGTGTTACTAGTGGTTTACTAAGGTTTCTATCTGTTTATCATGTGTTTGTTAGTAAAAAACATCCATTCAGAGACACACAGAGACAGTCAGACTGCTGTCTCAACTCCACATATGAGGGCTTGTCACTGACAGACAGACCGAAAGAAAGAATTAATACATTAACAGATAGTAGAGAGACAAGGCTGAATAACTAGACCCCTGTAGAAGTAGTTGTAACTGATTGAAGACTAGACATTAATACATTAATACATTAATAGATAGTAGAGAGACAAGGCTGAATAACTAGACCCCTGTAGAAGTAGTTGTAACTGATTGAAGACTAGACATTAATACATTAATAGATAGTAGAGAGACAAGGCTGAATAACTAGACCCCTGTAGAAGTAGTTGTAACTGATTGAAGACTAGACATTAATACATTAATACATTAATAGATAGTAGAGAGACAAGGCTGAATAACTAGACCCCTGTAGAAGTAGTTGTAACTGACTGAAGACTAGACATTAATACATTAATAGATAGTAGAGAGACAAGGCTGAATAACTAGACCCCTGTAGAAGTAGTTGTAACTGATTGAAGACTAGACATTAATACATTAATAGATAGTAGAGAGACAAGGCTGAATAACTAGACCTCTGTAGAAGTAGTTGTAACTGATTGAAGACTAGACATTAATACATTAATACATTAATACATTAATAGATAGTAGAGAGACAAGGCTGAATAACTAGACCCCTGTAGAAGTAGTTGTAACTGATTGAAGACTAGACATTAATACATTAATACATTAATAGATAGTAGAGAGACAAGGCTGAATAACTAGACCCCTGTAGAAGTAGTTGTAACTGATTGAAGACTAGACATTAATACATTAATACATTAATAGATAGTAGAGAGACAAGGCTGAATAACTAGACCCCTGTAGAAGTAGTTGTAACTGATTGAAGACTAGACATTAATACATTAATACATTAATAGATAGTAGAGAGACAAGGCTGAATAACTAGACCCCTGTAGAAGTAGTTGTAACTGACTGAAGACTAGACATTAATACATTAATACATTAATACATTAATAGATAGTAGAGAGACAAGGCTGAATAACTAGACCCCTGTAGAAGTAGTTGTAACTGATTGAAGACTAGACATTAATACATTAATAGATAGTAGAGAGACAAGGCTGAATAACTAGACCCCTGTAGAAGTAGTTGTAACTGATTGAAGACTAGACATTAATACATTAAGACATTAATAGATAGTAGAGAGACAAGGCTGAATAACTAGACCCCTGTAGAAGTAGTTGTAACTGATTGAAGACTAGACATTAATACATTAATAGATAGTAGAGAGACAAGGCTGAATAACTAGACCCCTGTAGAAGTAGTTGTAACTGATTGAAGACTAGACATTAATACATTAATACATTAATAGATAGTAGAGAGACAAGGCTGAATAACTAGACCCCTGTAGAAGTAGTTGTAACTGATTGAAGACTAGACATTAATACATTAATACATTAATAGATAGTAGAGAGACAAGGCTGAATAACTAGACCCCTGTAGAAGTAGTTGTAACTGATTGAAGACTAGACATTAATACATTAATAGATTAACAGATAGTAGAGAGACAAGGCTGAATAACTAGACCCCTGTAGAAGTAGTTGTAACTGATTGAAGACTAGACATTAATACATTAATACATTAATAGATAGTAGAGAGACAAGGCTGAATAACTAGACCCCTGTAGAAGTAGTTGTAACTGATTGAAGACTAGACATTAATACATTAATACATTAATAGATAGTAGAGAGACAAGGCTGAATAACTAGACCCCTGTAGAAGTAGTTGTAACTGATTGAAGACTAGACATTAATACATTAATACATTAATAGATAGTAGAGAGACAAGGCTGAATAACTAGACCCCTGTAGAAGTAGTTGTAACTGATTGAAGACTAGACATTAATACATTAATAGATAGTAGAGAGACAAGGCTGAATAACTAGACCCCTGTAGAAGTAGTTGTAACTGACTGAAGACTAGACATTAATACATTAATACATTAATAGATAGTAGAGAGACAAGGCTGAATAACTAGACCCCTGTAGAAGTAGTTGTAACTGATTGAAGACTAGACATTAATACATTAATAGATAGTAGAGAGACAAGGCTGAATAACTAGACCCCTGTAGAAGTAGTTGTAACTGATTGAAGACTAGACATTAATACATTAATACATTAATAGATAGTAGAGAGACAAGGCTGAATAACTAGACCCCTGTAGAAGTAGTTGTAACTGATTGAAGACTAGACATTAATACATTAATACATTAATAGATAGTAGAGAGACAAGGCTGAATAACTAGACCCCTGTAGAAGTAGTTGTAACTGATTGAAGACTAGACATTAAGACATTAATACATTAATAGATAGTAGAGAGACAAGGCTGAATAACTAGACCCCTGTAGAAGTAGTTGTAACTGACTGAAGACTAGACATTAATACATTAATAGATTAACAGATAGTAGAGAGACAAGGCTGAATAACTAGACCCCTGTAGAAGTAGTTGTAACTGATTGAAGACTAGACATTAATACATTAATAGATAGTAGAGAGACAAGGCTGAATAACTAGAACTCTGTAGAAGTAGTTGTAACTGGTTGAAGACTAGACATTAATACATTAAGACATTAATACATTAATAGATAGTAGAGACAAGGCTGAATAACTAGACCCCTGTAGAAGTAGTTGTAACTGATTGAAGACTAGACATTAATACATTAATAGATAGTAGAGAGACAAGGCTGAATAACTAGACCCCTGTAGAAGTAGTTGTAACTGATTGAAGACTAGACATTAATACATTAATAGATAGTAGAGAGACAAGGCTGAATAACTAGACCCCTGTAGAAGTAGTTGTAACTGACTGAAGACTAGACATTAATACATTAATAGATAGTAGAGAGACAAGGCTGAATAACTAGACCCCTGTAGAAGTAGTTGTAACTGACTGAAGACTAGACATTAATACATTAATAGATAGTAGAGAGACAAGGCTGAATAACTAGACCCCTGTAGAAGTAGTTGTAACTGATTGAAGACTAGACATTAATACATTAATAGATAGTAGAGAGACAAGGCTGAATAACTAGACCCCTGTAGAAGTAGTTGTAACTGACTGAAGACTAGACATTAATACATTAATACATTAATAGATAGTAGAGAGACAAGGCTGAATAACTAGACCCCTGTAGAAGTAGTTGTAACTGACTGAAGACTAGACATTAATACATTAATAGATAGTAGAGAGACAAGGCTGAATAACTAGACCCCTGTAGAAGTAGTTGTAACTGACTGAAGACTAGACATTAATACATTAATAGATAGTAGAGAGACAAGGCTGAATAACTAGACCCCTGTAGAAGTAGTTGTAACTGACTGAAGACTAGACATTAATACATTAATACATTAATAGATAGTAGAGAGACAAGGCTGAATAACTAGACCCCTGTAGAAGTAGTTGTAACTGACTGAAGACTAGACATTAATACATTAATACATTAATAGATAGTAGAGAGACAAGGCTGAATAACTAGACCCCTGTAGTAGTAGTTGTAACTGACCGAAGACTAGACATTAATACATTAAGACATTAATAGATAGTAGAGAGACAAGGCTGAATAACTAGACCCCTGTAGAAGTAGTTGTAACTGATTGAAGACTAGACATTAATACATTAATACATTAATAGATAGTAGAGAGACAAGGCTGAATAACTAGACCCCTGTAGAAGTAGTTGTAACTGATTGAAGACTAGACATTAATACATTAATACATTAATAGATAGTAGAGAGACAAGGCTGAATAACTAGACCCCTGTAGAAGTAGTTGTAACTGACTGAAGACTAGACATTAAGACATTAATACATTAATACATTAATACATTAATAGATAGTAGAGAGACAAGGCTGAATAACTAGACCCCTGTAGAAGTAGTTGTAACTGGTTGAAGACTAGACATTAATACATTAATACATTAATAGATAGTAGAGAGACAAGGCTGAATAACTAGACCCCTGTAGAAGTAGTTGTAACTGATTGAAGACTAGACATTAATACATTAATACATTAACAGATAGTAGAGAGACAAGGCTGAATAACTAGACCTCTGTAGAAGTAGTTGTAACTGACTGAAGACTAGACATTAATACATTAAGACATTAATACATTAATAGATAGTAGAGAGACAAGGCTGAATAACTAGACCCCTGTAGAAGTAGTTGTAACTGACTGAAGACTAGACATTAATACATTAAGACATTAATACATTAATAGATAGTAGAGACAAGGCTGAATAACTAGACCCCTGTAGAAGTAGTTGTAACTGATTGAAGACTAGACATTAATACATTAATACATTAAGACATTAATAGATAGTAGAGAGACAAGGCTGAATAACTAGACCCCTGTAGAAGTAGTTGTAACTGATTGAAGACTAGACATTAATACATTAATAGATAGTAGAGAGACAAGGCTGAATAACTAGACCCCTGTAGAAGTAGTTGTAACTGACTGAAGACTAGACATTAATACATTAATAGATAGTAGAGAGACAAGGCTGAATAACTAGACCCCTGTAGAAGTAGTTGTAACTGATTGAAGACTAGACATTAATACATTAATAGATAGTAGAGAGACAAGGCTGAATAACTAGACCCCTGTAGAAGTAGTTGTAACTGATTGAAGACTAGACATTAATACATTAATACATTAATAGATAGTAGAGAGACAAGGCTGAATAACTAGACCCCTGTAGAAGTAGTTGTAACTGATTGAAGACTAGACATTAATACATTAATAGATAGTAGAGAGACAAGGCTGAATAACTAGACCCCTGTAGAAGTAGTTGTAACTGACTGAAGACTAGACATTAATACATTAATAGATAGTAGAGAGACAAGGCTGAATAACTAGACCCCTGTAGAAGTAGTTGTAACTGACTGAAGACTAGACATTAATACATTAATACATTAATAGATAGTAGAGAGACAAGGCTGAATAACTAGACCCCTGTAGAAGTAGTTGTAACTGATTGAAGACTAGACATTAATACATTAATAGATAGTAGAGAGACAAGGCTGAATAACTAGACCCCTGTAGAAGTAGTTGTAACTGATTGAAGACTAGACATTAAGACATTAATAGATAGTAGAGAGACAAGGCTGAATAACTAGACCCCTGTAGAAGTAGTTGTAACTGACTGAAGACTAGACATTAATACATTAATACATTAATAGATAGTAGAGAGACAAGGCTGAATAACTAGACCCCTGTAGAAGTAGTTGTAACTGACTGAAGACTAGACATTAAGACATTAATAGATAGTAGAGAGACAGGGCTGAATAACTAGACCCCTGTAGAAGTAGTTGTAACTGATTGAAGACTAGACATTAAGACATTAATAGATAGTAGAGAGACAAGGCTGAATAACTAGACCCCTGTAGAAGTAGTTGTAACTGACTGAAGACTAGACATTAATACATTAATACATTAATAGATAGTAGAGAGACAAGGCTGAATAACTAGACCCCTGTAGAAGTAGTTGTAACTGACTGAAGACTAGACATTAAGACATTAATAGATAGTAGAGAGACAGGGCTGAATAACTAGACCCCTGTAGAAGTAGTTGTAACTGATTGAAGACTAGACATTAAGACATTAATAGATAGTAGAGAGACAAGGCTGAATAACTAGAACCATGTAGAAGTAGTTGTAACTGATTGAAGACTAGACATTAATACATTAATACATTAATAGATAGTAGAGAGACAAGGCTGAATAACTAGACCCCTGTAGAAGTAGTTGTAACTGGTTGAAGACTAGACATTAATACATTAAGACATTAATAGATAGTAGAGAGACAAGGCTGAATAACTAGACCCCTGTAGAAGTAGTTGTAACTGATTGAAGACTAGACATTAATACATTAATACATTAATAGATAGTAGAGAGACAAGGCTGAATAACTAGAACCATGTAGAAGTAGTTGTAACTGATTGAAGACTAGACATTAATACATTAAGACATTAATAGATAGTAGAGACAAGGCTGAATAACTAGACCCCTGTAGAAGTAGTTGTAACTGATTGAAGACTAGACATTAAGACATTAATAGATAGTAGAGAGACAAGGCTGAATAACTAGACCCCTGTAGAAGTAGTTGTAACTGATTGAAGACTAGACATTAATACATTAATACATTAATAGATAGTAGAGAGACAAGGCTGAATAACTAGACCCCTGTAGAAGTAGTTGTAACTGATTGAAGACTAGACATTAATACATTAAGACATTAACAGATAGTAGAGAGACAAGGCTGAATAACTAGACCCCTGTAGAAGTAGTTGTAACTGATTGAAGACTAGACATTAATACATTAATAGATAGTAGAGAGACAAGGCTGAATAACTAGACCCCTGTAGAAGTAGTTGTAACTGATTGAAGACTAGACATTAAGACATTAATAGATAGTAGAGAGACAAGGCTGAATAACTAGACCCCTGTAGAAGTAGTTGTAACTGATTGAAGACTAGACATTAATACATTAAGACATTAACAGATAGTAGAGAGACAAGGCTGAATAACTAGACCCCTGTAGAAGTAGTTGTAACTGATTGAAGACTAGACATTAATACATTAATAGATAGTAGAGAGACAAGGCTGAATAACTAGACCCCTGTAGAAGTAGTTGTAACTGATTGAAGACTAGACATTAAGACATTAATAGATAGTAGAGAGACAAGGCTGAATAACTAGACCCCTGTAGAAGTAGTTGTAACTGATTGAAGACTAGACATTAATACATTAACATTAATAGATAGTAGAGAGACAAGGCTGAATAACTAGAACCCTGTAGAAGTAGTTGTAACTGATTGAAGACTAGACATTAAGACATTAATAGATAGTAGAGAGACAAGGCTGAATAACTAGACCCCTGTAGAAGTAGTTGTAACTGACTGAAGACTAGACATTAATACATTAATAGATAGTAGAGAGACAAGGCTGAATAACTAGACCCCTGTAGAAGTAGTTGTAACTGATTGAAGACTAGACATTAATACATTAATACATTAATAGATAGTAGAGAGACAAGGCTGAATAACTAGAACAAGCTGAATGAGTTTATTAAATTAATCCCAACACCATAATCGTCTGATTACATTATTGGAGAAGGGGAAGACTGTCCTCTCCAAAAAAAACAAATGAGCCTGTAGTTAATTATGTAGTAATAGTTTTACAAGCCTCTCCACTCAAATAAAGCTTCTCAGAATCCCCTGGCTCCTGAACCACACAAATCCCTCTTTACAAAGGCCCTGCTCTGGCCCAATCCAGAGGTTTAACACAAGGCCCTGCTCTGGCCCAATCCAGAGGTTTAACACAAGGCCCTGCTCTGGCCCAATCCAGAGGTTTAACACAAGGCCCTGCTCTGGCCCAATCCAGAGGTTTAACACAAGGCCCTGCTCTGGCCCAATCCAGAGGTTTAAAACAAGGCCCTGCTCTGGCCCAATCCAGAGGTTTAAAACAAGGCCCTGCTCTGGCCCAATCCAGAGGTTTAACACAAGGCCCTGCTCTGGCCCAATCCAGAGGTTTAAAACAAGGCCCTGCTCTGGCCCAATCCAGAGGTTTAAAACAAGGCCCTGCTCTGGCCCAATCCAGAGGTTTAACACAAGGCCCTGCTCTGGCCCAATCCAGAGGTTTAAAACAAGGCCCTGCTCTGGCCCAATCCAGAGGTTTAACACAAGGCCCCGCTCTGGCCCAATCCAGAGGTTTAAAACAAGGCCCAGCTCTGGCCCAATCCAGAGGTTTAACACAAGGCCCTGCTCTGGCCCAATCCAGAGGTTTAACACAAGGCCCTGCTCTGGCCCAATCCAGAGGTTTAAAACAAGGCCCCGCTCTGGCCCAATCCAGAGGTTTAACACAAGGCCCTGCTCTGGCCCAATCCAGAGGTTTAACACAAGGCCCCGCTCTGGCCCAATCCAGAGGTTTAACACAAGGCCCTGCTCTGGCCCAATCCAGAGGTTTAACACAAGGCCCCGCTCTGGCCCAATCCAGAGGTTTAACACAAGGCCCCGCTCTGGCCCAATCCAGAGGTTTAAAACAAGGCCCTGCTCTGGCCCAATCCAGAGGTTTAAAACAAGGGCCTGCTCTGGCCCAATCCAGAGGTTTAACACAAGGCCCCGCTCTGGCCCAATCCAGAGGTTTAACACAAGGCCCCGCTCTGGCCCAATCCAGAGGTTTAACACAAGGCCCTGCTCTGGCCCAATCCAGAGGTTTAACACAAGGCCCCGCTCTGGCCCAATCCAGAGGTTTAACACAAGGCCCCGCTCTGGCCCAATCCAGAGGTTTAACACAAGGCCCTGCTCTGGCCCAATCCAGAGGTTTAACACAAGGCCCTGCTCTGGCCCAATCCAGAGGTTTATAAAACAGGGCCCCGCTCTGGCCCAATTCAGAGGTTTGAAACAAGGCCCAGCTCTGGCCCAATCCAGAGGTTTAAAACAAGGCCCTGCTCTGGCCCAATCCAGAGGTTTAACACAAGGCCCTGCTCTGGCCCAATCCAGAGGTTTAACACAAGGCCCTGCTCTGGCCCAATCCAGTGGTTTAACACAAGGCCCCGCTCTGGCCCAATCCAGAGGTTTAACACAAGGCCCCGCTCTGGCCCAATCCAGAGGTTTAACACAAGGCCCCGCTCTGGCCCAATCCAGAGGTTTAAAACAAGGGCCTGCTCTGGCCCAATCCAGAGGTTTAACACAAGGGCCTGCTCTGGCCCAATCCAGAGGTTTAACACAAGGCCCCGCTCTGGCCCAATCCAGAGGTTTAACACAAGGCCCTGCTCTGGCCCAATCCAGAGGTTTAACACAAGGCCTCGCTCTGGCCCAATCCAGAGGTTTAACACAGGGCCCCGCTCTGGCCCAATCAGAGGTTTGAAACAAGGCCCAGCTCTGGCCCAATCCAGAGGTTTAAACAAGGCCCCGCTCTGGCCCAATCCAGAGGTTTAACACAAGGCCCCGCTCTGGCCCAATCCAGAGGTTTAACACAAGGCCCCGCTCTGGCCCAATCCAGAGGTTTAACACAAGGCCCCGCTCTGGCCCAATCCAGAGGTTTAACACAAGGCCCCGCTCTGGCCCAATCCAGAGGTTTAACACAAGGCCCCGCTCTGGCCCAATCCAGAGGTTTAACACAAGGCCCCGCTCTGGCCCAATTCAGAGGTTTAACACAAGGCCCCGCTCTGGCCCAATCCAGAGGTTTAACACAAGGCCCCGCTCTGGCCCAATCCAGAGGTTTAACACAAGGCCCTGCTCTGGCCCAATCCAGAGGTTTAACACAAGGCCCTGCTCTGGCCCAATCCAGAGGTTTAACACAAGGCCCCGCTCTGGCCCAATCCAGAGGTTTAACACAAGGCCCCGCTCTGGCCCAATCCAGAGGTTTAACACAAGGCCCCGCTCTGGCCCAATCCAGAGGTTTAACACAAGGCCCCGCTCTGGCCCAATCAGAGGTTTAACACAAGGCCCTGCTCTGGCCCAATCCAGAGGTTTAACACAAGGCCCCGCTCTGGCCCAATCCAGAGGTTTAACACAAGGCCCCGCTCTGGCCCAATCCAGAGGTTTAACACAAGGCCCCGCTCTGGCCCAATCCAGAGGTTTAACACAAGGCCCCGCTCTGGCCCAATCCAGAGGTTTAACACAAGGCCCCGCTCTGGCCCAATCCAGAGGTTTAACACAAGGCCCCGCTCTGGCCCAATCCAGAGGTTTAACACAAGGCCCTGCTCTGGCCCAATCCAGAGGTTTAACACAAGGCCCTGCTCTGGCCCAATCCAGAGGTTTAACACAAGGCCCTGCTCTGGCCCAATCCAGAGGTTTAACACAAGGCCCCGCTCTGGCCCAATCCAGAGGTTTAAAACAAGGCCCCGCTCTGGCCCAATCCAGAGGTTTAACACAAGGCCCCGCTCTGGCCCAATCCAGAGGTTTAACACAAGGCCCCGCTCTGGCCCAATCCAGAGGTTTAACACAAGGCCCTGCTCTGGCCCAATCCAGAGGTTTAACACAAGGCCCCGCTCTGGCCCAATCCAGAGGTTTAAAACAAGGGCCTGCTCTGGCCCAATCCAGAGGTTTAACACAAGGCCCCGCTCTGGCCCAATCCAGAGGTTTAACACAAGGCCCCGCTCTGGCCCAATCCAGAGGTTTAACACAAGGTCCTGCTCTGGCCCAATCCAGAGGTTTAACACAAGGCCCTGCTCTGGCCCAATTCAGAGGTTTAACACAAGGCCCTGCTCTGGCCCAATCCAGAGGTTTAACACAAGGCCCCGCTCTGGCCCAATCCAGAGGTTTAACACAAGGCCCTGCTCTGGCCCAATCCAGAGGTTTAACACAAGGCCCTGCTCTGGCCCAATCCAGAGGTTTAACACAAGGCCCCGCTCTGGCCCAATCCAGAGGTTTAACACAGGGCCCCGCTCTGGCCCAATTCAGAAGTTTGAAACAAGGCCCAGCTCTGGCCCAATCCAGAGGTTTAAAACAAGGCCCTGCTCTGGCCCAATCCAGAGGTTTAAAACAAGGCCCCGCTCTGGCCCAATCCAGAGGTTTAACACAAGGCCCTGCTCTGGCCCAATCCAGAGGTTTAACACAAGGCCCTGCTCTGGCCCAATCCAGAGGTTTAACACAAGGCCCTTCTCTGGCCTGACTGAGGTCTACCCTGCTGTCACTGAGGTCAAGACAGGCAGACTGGGACCAGAGTGGTTGGTGATGGTGTTAGTGAGGAGAAGCAGGAGGAGAACACTGAGAAATGACAGGGCTCCATAGAGCCTTATAAGGAGGAGAACACTGAGAAATGACAGGGCTCCATAGAGCCTTATAAGGAGGAGAACACTGAGAAATGACAGGGCTCCATAGAGCCTTATAAGGAGGAGAACACTGAGAAATGACAGGGCTCCATATAGCCTTATAAGGAGGAGAACACTGAGAAATGACAGGGCTCCATAGAGCCTTATAAGGAGGAGAACACTGAGAAATGACAGGGCTCCAAAGAGCCTTATAAGGAGGAGAACACTGAGAAATGACAGGGCTCCATAGAGCCTTATAAGGAGGAGGAGAACACTGAGAAATGACAGGGCTCCATAGAGCCTTATAAGGAGGAGAACACTGAGAAATGACAGGGCTCCATAGAGCCTTATAAGGAGGAGAACACTGAGAAATGACAGGGTTCCATAGAGCCTTATAAGGAGGAGAACACTGAGAAATGACAGGGCTCCATAGAGCCTTATAAGGAGGAGAACACTGAGAAATGACAGGGCTCCATAGAGCCTTATAAGGAGGAGAACACTGAGAAATGACAGGGCTCCATATAGCCTTATAAGGAGGAGAACACTGAGAAATGACAGGGCTCCATATAGCCTTATAAGGAGGAGGAGAACACTGAGAAATGACAGGGCTCCATAGAGCCTTATAAGGAGGAGGAGAACACTGAGAAATGACAGGGCTCCATAGAGCCTTATAAGGAGGAGGAGAACACTGAGAAATGACAGGGCTCCAAAGAGCCTTATAAGGAGGAGGAGAACACTGAGAAATGACAGGGCTCCATATAGCCTTATAAGGAGGAGAACACTGAGAAATGACAGGGCTCCATAGAGCCTTATAAGGAGGAGGTGAGCACTGAGAAATGACAGGGCTCCATAGAGCCTTATAAGGAGAGCACTGAGAAATGACAGGGCTCCAAAGAGCCTTGTGTGTTTTAGGTTGGAGAGTAAACATAAGAGTAGGACGTTTGGCGGTGTGAAACTCTTACCTTAATGAGTGTGATTCCCCTGGCCTGGGAGGAGACACAGCCCACCATCTCATCACACAGCTTCCTGATGAACTGGTGAGGAACCACGAACACTAGGAGGTCAGCCCCCTCAGCAGCATCCTGGAGCTGAGGTACAGCCACCTGTTGAGAGGGAAGGAGGGGGGGAGAGAGGGGGTGAGAGGGAAGGAGGGTGAGAGGGAGAGGGAAGGAGGGTGAGAGGGAGAGGGAAGGAGGGTGAGAGAGAGAGAGAGAGGGAAGGAGGGAGGGTGAGAAAGAGAGAGAGAGGGTGAGAAAGAGAGAGAGAGAGAGAGAGAGAGAGAGAGAGAGAAGAGAGGGGGGTGAGAGAGAGGGAAGGAGGGTGAGAAAGAGAGAGGGGGTGGAGAGAGAGAGGGTAGGTGGGTGGATGGGTGGGTGGGTGGGTGGGTGGGTGGGTGGGTGGGTGGGTGGGTGGGTGGGTGGGTGGATGAGAGGGGGGGTGGGGTGGTGATGGTGTAAAACTACAAGCTTTCAGTCTTTGTTTAAACTCATTTCTGTTCAGACAGTCCTCTTACCACGTTGTCAGGCAGCCTGTATCCAGGCAGGTACTTGACATTCTCATGGTCTGTGTTGATGATGTCTGTGAGATTCCTGCCGTCCACGTTCTCCTCAAACACCCACATCTTGACTGTGGTGGCGAAACGCTGCAGGGCCTGAGCATTACTGCCGATTATCCTGGCAATGGCTGAACCCCTGTAGGGAACAAGAATCATCGATGTACATTACTCTGCTCTACAACTTACCATTTACCATCTTCCTGTGGCAAGAGACAATAGCAAAAACAATCTAAATTATTGTCTTAACTGTTCACCATTATTTTAGAATGGGATAACCTAATACAATTCAGTCTTGTCCTTTGTCAAGAAATTTGCTCATGTCATAAACAGTATCCTTTAAACATTATCCTACAGAAATGCATTGTCGTCCCTCAACATAATGAGCTCTCCTGCTCATGTTCTCCTTGACAATAGCTACGATGTAACATCGATGTTATACATTGGATCCGCCAGCTCCCTGCCTCTGCGCCAGAACATCTATCTGAGATATACCTAACGTTACATTGTAAGAGACAGACACTGGCAGCTAATGCTGCTCTATCTGGCCAGCGAGCCCTGTAACATCTATCTGACCAGCTAGCCCTGTAACATCTATCTGACCAGCTAGCCCTGTAACATCTATCTGACCAGCTAGCCCTGTAACATCTATCTGACCAGCTAGCCCTGTAACATCTATCTGACCAGCTAGCCCTGTAACATCTATCTGACCAGCTAGCCCTGTAACATCTATCTGACCAGCTAGCCAGCTAGCCCTGTAACATCTATCTGACCAGCTAGCCCTGTAACATCTATCTGACCAGCTAGCCCTGTAACATCTATCTGACCAGCTAGCCCTGTAACATCTATCTGACCAGCTAGCCCTGTAACATCTATCTGACCAGCTAGCCCTGTAACATCTATCTGACCAGCTAGCCCTGTAACATCTATCTGACCAGCTAGCCCTGTAACATCTATCTGACCAGCTAGCCCTGTAACATCTATCTGACCAGCTAGCCCTGTAACATCTATCTGACCAGCTAGCCCTGTAACATCTATCTGACCAGCTAGCCCTGTAACATCTATCTGACCAGCTAGCCCTGTAACATCTATCTGACCAGCTAGCCCTGTAACATCTATCTGACCATCTAGCCCTGTAACATCTATCTGACCAGCTAGCCCTGTAACATCTATCTGACCAGCTAGCCCTGTAACATCTATCTGACCAGCTAGCCCTGTAACATCTATCTGACCAGCTAGCCCTGTAACATCTATCTGACCAGCTAGCCCTGTAACATCTATCTGACCAGCTAGCCCTGTAACATCTATCTGACCAGCTAGCCCTGTAACATCTATCTGACCAGCTAGCCCTGTAACATCTATCTGACCAGCTAGCCCTGTAACATCTATCTGGCCAGCTAGCCCTGTAACATCTATCTGACCAGCTAGCCCTGTAACATCTATCTGACCAGCTAGCCCTGTAACATCTATCTGACCAGCTAGCCCTGTAACATCTATCTGACCAGCTAGCCCTGTAACATCTATCTGACCAGCTAGCCCTGTAGCATCTATCTGACCAGCTAGCCCTGTAACATCTATCTGACCAGCTAGCCCTGTAACATCTATCTGACCAGCTAGCCCTGTAACATCTATCTGACCAGCTAGCCCTGTAACATCTATCTGACCAGCTAGCCCTGTAACATCTATCTGGCCAGCTAGCCCTGTAACATCTATCTGGCCAGCTAGCCCTGTATCTGACCATCTATCTGACCAGCTAGCCCTGTAACATCTATCTGACCAGCTAGCCCTGTAACATCTATCTGACCAGCTAGCCCTGTAACATCTATCTGACCAGCTAGCCCTGTAACATCTATCTGACCATCTAGCCCTGTAACATCTATCTGACCAGCTAGCCCTGTAATATCTATCTGACCATCTAGCCCAGTAACATCTATCTGGCCATCTAGCCCTGTAACATCTATCTGGCCAGCTAGCCCTGTAACATCTATCTGGCCAGCTAGTCCTGTAACATCTATCTGGCCATCTCTATAGATTGCATGTCATCGACAGGAGCAACAGTGATCATTGACAGTGACTGAACTCACCAGTTTCCAGAGCCGACAATGCACACTTTCAGAGGCGACGCCATTTGGAGATGTTTCCTAACTGTTCAAAAAATGTACTGATTCCGAAGATATAGGTAACTAATGACAGATGATATGAGGAGTGGATTTATGGAGGGGAGACAGGAGTGCGCCTCTAGGCTACTACAGGCTGAACCGCTGTAAATGACATCATCAAGGAGATGCCGAACTGGAGGATTCTGGGATTACGAGTTTTTTTTTAAATGTTAGTTACAATTAGCAGATGGAAGTTGAGTAGCCTATTTCAGATGTCTGTCCCCTGATAAATTACAAGACAATTGTTGCAATGTTTACTAATGTCTCTCTTCTGGAAGAAATTAATGAAGAATGTGAATTGAATAGCCTTACATTTTCATATCAAATAGTCTAAATGACATAGTCCGATTTTTTTACCTATTCGAAATGAAATATTGAATATCCCACTCATCATGCATGTACGTTGAGATCCTTGTGTGTGGTGAATGAGCTGAATGATTATGCATATAGCCCTGTATTCTAGCCCTGAATCCCCTGTATTCTAGTGTTCTCTGCGATTAGCCCTGCATATAGCCCTGTATTCTAGTCCTGCATTCTAGTAGCCCTGTATTCTAGTCCTGTATTGTATTCTAGCCCTGTATTCTAGCCCTGCCCTGTATTCTAGTCCTGCATATAGCCCTGTATTCCCTGTATTCTAGCCCTGCATATAGCCCTGTGTATTCTAGCCCTGTATTCTAGCCCTGCATATAGCCCTGTATTCTAGCCCTGTATTCTAGCCCTGCATGTAGCCCTGTATTCTAGCCCTGTATTCCCCTGTATTCTAGCCCTGTATTCTAGCCCTGTATTCTAGCCCTCCCCTGCATGTAGCCCTGTATTCTAGTCCTGTATTCTAGCCCTGCATATAGCCCTGTATTCTAGCCCTGTATTCTAGCCCTGCAGCCCTATAGCCCTGTATTCTAGCCCTGTATTCTAGCCCTGCATATAGCCCTGTATTCTAGCCCTGCATATTCATAGCCCTGTATTCATATAGCCCTGTATTGTATTCTAGCCCTGTATTCTAGCCCTGCATATGTAGCCCTGTATTCTAGCCCTGCATATAGCCCTGTATTCTAGCCCTGCATATAGCCCTGCATATTGTATTCTAGCCCTGCATATAGCCCTGTATTCAGCCCTGTATTCTAGCCCTGCATATAGCCCTGTATTCTAGCCCTGCATATAGCCCTGCATAGCCCTGTATTCTAGCCCTGTATATAGCCCTGTATATAGCCCTGTATTCTAGCCCTGTATTCTAGCCCTAGCCCTGCATATAGCCCTGTATTCTAGCCCTGCATATAGCCCTGTATTCTAGCCCTGCATATAGCCCTGTATGTCTAGCCCTGCATGTAGCCCTGCTAGTATAGCCCTGTATTCTAGCCCTGCATATAGCCCTGTAGCCCTGCATATAGCCCTGTATTCTAGCCCTGCATATAGCCCTGCATATGTATTCTAGCCTGCATCTAGCCCTGCATATAGCCCTGCATACAGCCCTGTATTCTAGAGGTAATCGGTATCGTGGTTGGCTGGCAGTCAAAGGGAGTGACCAACCCTGGGATTTCCAGTAGAAAAAAAAACGCAGAAACCAGAGCCACACACCAACACCGCAGCAAGACACGGAATACCCCTCTTTCTCCTCTCTCTTCTTCTCTCAGCATAAGTCAGTACAGGGGTTCATATTCTCCAAGAAGCTGCACTAACGGAGAATGTGGTCATCACCCTGTTCTGGAATCTCCACTGCATTCGATCTTCTTCTCGTTCGGTTTTCCACCTTCTAAAACAAGACAATCTTATTTTGAGCCTAAATCTCAACTATGGACAAGCACCCAGGCTCCAACACGATCAACCCCGCATCCTACCATGGGAATCCGGCCGCACGGTGTTCGGACCGAGGAGTTGGCGGTTCGTGTCCGCACAGCCTGGGCTCAGAGGCAGGCACCGCAGGCAGCCGTGGTGGGGTGTCCGGGGGCAGCGCGTCTACTCCGCATCAAACCCACAAGCGGCGCCTGGAGGGGGTCCTCAATAAATACACCAACCTGCTACAGGGATGGCAGAACAGGTACAGTAGCCTATTCAGGGGGTCTAGCTCTGGTCCAAGGCGTTATACGCGGACGCATACTAACGCCGTAGAACAGACGTAGTTTTATAGTGGCTATTAGCCGAGTTTGGTGCCATTGTTGATCAGTTGTGTCTGCTAGAAAGTCATCTCATTTCACATATATATTTTTTTTAAATCTCATTTAATCTTATCTATTCACAACAAGTTCGGTTCGATATTAAATATCAATTTTATCTATTTAATTTTCAACTATTTTTTTCGTATCTTGTCACATCTATTGATAACAGAAGTTACAAAAAAGGGGGGGGGGCGGGGCGGATCACATTCTCCGTCATTGATCAGCTGATTGATGAAGATGTCATAACGCACAGGACTGAACCGAGAGGAGCGTCGCTTTGCGTTGCTGCACGACAAGGCATTTTCCGTCCCGTTGCCGTGTTTACTAGAACACAGTTGTTGTTGTTGTTGGCAACAACACAAGTGATGACCATTAACATAATATATAAATACTGTTTTCATGTTCTATTCTGTTCTATTCTATAGTTTAGTGAATTATTTGTGAAGTGGTCGCACTGCCTTCCGTCATGAAAGCAAGTCATAGAGATAAGGCACTGAGATGGCGGACATGAAGGCGGACTCAGACAGGAACAGGGTTTTGCTGATATAGCGGAACAGTTGTTTTGGGAATGATTTCATGTTCAGAGCCAGATGGTCCCGGGCTGTGGGAGAGCTCCAGGGTGATAGGTTGACAGTCTGCGATGGGGGACAACAACAGACTCTATTTCACTGCCCTTTGCATCTCTATTACTGAACTCATTCAGAGTGAATAGACCTTTTTACACTTGTTCAGTAGACCTGTCTACCAACACACAGGCCCTATTCCCTTCATAGTGCACTACTTTAGACCAGAGCCCTATTCCCTATATAGTGCACTACTTTAGACCAGAGCCCTATTCCCTTCATAGTGCACCACTTTAGACCAGAGCCCTATTCCCTTCATAGTGCACTACTTTAGACCAGAGCCCTATTCCCTTCATAGTGCACTACTTTAGACCAGAGCCCTATTCCCTATATAGTGCACTACTTTAGACCAGAGCCCTATTCCCTTCATAGTGCACTACTTTAGACCAGAGCCCTATTCCCTACATAGTGCACTACTTTAGACCAGAGCCCTATTCCCTATATAGTGCACTACTTTAGACCAGAGCCCTATTCCCTATAGTGCACTACTTTAGACCAGAGCCCTATTCCCTATATAGTGCACTACTTTAGACCAGAGCCCTATTCCCTATATAGTACACTACTTTAGACCAGAGCCCTATTCCCTATATAGTACACTACTTTAGACCAGAGCCCTATTCCCTACATAGTGCACTACTTTAGACCAGAGCCCTATTCCCTACATAGTGCACTACTTTAGACCAGAGCCCTATTCCCTACATAGTGCACTACTTTAGACCAGAGCCCTATTCCCTATATAGTGCACTACTTTAGACCAGAGCCCTATTCCCTATATAGTGCACTACTTTAGACCAGAGCCCTATTCATTTACATTTACATTTAAGTCATTTAGCAGACGCTCTTATCCAGAGCGACTTACCCTATATAGTACACTACTTTAGACCAGAGCCCTATTCCCTACATAGTGCACTACTTTAGACCAGAGCCCTATTCCCTTCATAGTGCACTACTTTAGACCAGAGCCCTATTCCCTACATAGTGCACTACTTTAGACCAGAGCCCTATTCCCTATAGTGCACTACTTTAGTGCACTACTTTAGACCAGAGCCCTATTCCCTATAGTGCACTACTTTAGACCAGAGCCCTATTCCCTATATAGTGCACTACTTTAGACCAGAGCCCTATTCCCTACATAGTGCACTACTTTAGACCAGAGCCCTATTCCCTTCATAGTACACTACTTTAGACCAGAGCCCTATTCCCTACATAGTGCACTACTTTAGACCAGAGCCCTATGGCTCTGACTACATTATGTAGGTAATGGAGTTCCATTTGGGACAGAGACACGCTGTTGCTTTGGATTAGGTCTGGTGGGTGGTGGGATCTGAAGGAAAATCAATGATCCCTAACAGGAAAGCCCCTCTCCCATCTCTGGCACACTGCTAGTGTGTGTGTGTGTGTGTGTGTGTGTGTGTGTGTGTGTGTGTGTGTGTGTGTGTGTGTGTGTGTGTGTGTGTGTGTGTGTGTGTGTGTGTGTGTGTGTGTGTGTGTGTGTGTGTGTGTGTGTGTGTGTGTGTGTGTGTGTGTGTGTGTGTGTGTGTGTGTCACTGTGTGTTTAGATCGATAGAGAGAGCAGCCAGTCGTGTAATGAGCTCGGATCACAGTGTTCTGTTGGTTACTGACTGATTCACTCTGTCTGGCTGTCTCTCTCTCTTTCTCTCTCTCTTTCTCTCTTTCTCTCTCTTTCTCTCTCTCTCTCTTTCTCTCTTTCTCTTTTTCTCTCTCTCTCGCTTTCTCTCTCTCGCTTTCTCTCTCTCTCTCTTTCTCTCTTTCTCTTTTTCTCTCTCTCTCGCTTTCTCTCTCTCTCTCTCTCTCTCTCTCTCTCTCTCTGAAACTCTCTCTCCCTCTCTCTCTCTCTGAAACTCTCTCTCTCTTATTCTCTTTCTTTCTGTCTTTCTTTCTTTCTCTCTCTCTCTGAAACTTTCTCTCTCTCCGAAACTCTCTCTCTCTCTCCCTCCATCTCTCACTTGGCATGTGTTTGCGTGTGTTTTATTAGTGTGATAAATATGTGATATGGGGAGAATTCCAGAAAATTCTGCACTCCGTACAACCACATGGTTGTTACACGTTTAACAATATGAACATTCTAGTCTAGGTGATAACCAAGGACCGGAACAAATATTCAGACTGTTTTTAACACAATGCCAGAGAAATACCTGAGAACCTGGCTGCATGAGTTCTAAAATGAGATCAGCGGGTTTGACTTTCCAGGTTTGCTTCCTGTGCCCCGCTGTGCTCTATTCAAACTGCTCTTTGAACTTTTAACGATGTCTGTTCCTATGTGAATGTTTGGCTCACTTTCTCTCAGTTCTCAACTGAAACAAAAGAAGTCAAATGTGATACTGAAATCAGCTCTGACACATCCTCCTGTCTCAATATTGCACACTGTTTTCTGTTTTCCATTGTTTTTTTCTTCGGGGGCGGGGGGCAGGCAGCGGAGCCAACAAACTGTTTGATAAAGCATTTCTGACAGTTATATCTCAGCACAGTAATTGTAACATTGTGGTTTCAATCCTGTCCGAAGGGCTTTTATGTGTTGTGGCCAGAAGGTTTGACAGAAGGGCTTTTATGTGTTGTGGCCAGAAGGTTTGACAGAAGGGCTTTTATGTGTTGTGGCCAGAAGGTTTGACAGAAGGGCTTTTATGTGTTGTGGCCAGAAGGTTTGACAGAAGGGCTTTTATGTGTTGTGGCCAGAAGGTTTGACAGAAGGGCTTTTATGTGTTGTGGCCAGAAGGTTTGACAGAAGGGCTTTTATGTGTTGTGGCCAGAAGGTTTGACAGAAGGGCTTTTATGTGTTGTGTCCTCTTCTTCCTGATACACACTCCTCCTCCCCCTCTTCCTCCTCCTCCTGATACACACTCTTATGTGAGATGTAGAGCCCTCTGTACTGGGCCAATCAGTAGGGATGTGAGATGTAGAGCTCTCTGTACTGGGCCAATCAGTAGGGATGTGAGATGTAGAGCTCTCTGTACTGGGCCAATCAGTAGGGATGTGAGATGTAGAGCTCTCTGTACTAGGCCAATCAGTAGGGATGTGAGATGTAGAGCTCTCTGTACTGGGCCAATCAGTAGGGATGTGAGATGTAGAGCTCTCTGTACTGGGCCAATCAGTAGGGATGTGAGATGTAGAGCCCTCTGTACTGGGCCAATCAGTAGGGATGTGAGATGTAGAGCCCTCTGTACTGGGCCAATCAGTAGGGATGTGAGATGTAGAGCCCTCTGTACTGGGCCAATCAGTAGGGATGTGAGATGTAGAGCCCTCTGTACTGGGCCAATCAGTAGGGATGTGAGATGTAGAGCCCTCTGTACTGGGCCAATCAGTAGGGATGATAGATGTAGAGCTCTCTGTACTGGGCCAATCAGTAGGGATGTGAGATGTAGAGCCCTCTGTACTGGGCCAATCAGTAGGGATGTGAGATGTAGAGCCCTCTGTACTGGGCCAATCAGAAGGGATGTTAGATGTAGAGCTCTTTGTACTGGGCCACTCAGAAGGGATGTGAGATGTAGAGCCCTCTGTACTGGGCCAATCCGTAGGGATGTGAGATGTAGAGCCCTCTGTACTGGGCCAATCAGAAGGGATGTTAGATGTAGAGCTCTCTGTACTGGGCCACTCAGAAGGGATGTGAGATGTAGAGCCCTCTGTACTGGGCCAATCAGAAGGGATGTGAGATGTAGAGCCCTCTGTACTGGGCCAATCCGTAGGGATGTGAGATGTAGAGCCCTCTGTACTGGGCCAATCAGTAGGGATGTGAGATGTAGAGCCCTCTGTACTGGGCCAATCAGTAGGGATGTGAGATGTAGAGCCCTCTGTACTGGGCCAATCAGAAGGGATGTTAGATGTAGAGCTCTCTGTACTGGGCCAATCCGTAGGGATGTGACATGTAGAGCTCTCTGTACTGGGCCAATCAGTAGGGATGTGAGATGTAGAGCCCTCTGTACTGGGCCAATCAGTAGGGATGTGAGATGTAGAGCCCTCTGTACTGGGCCAATCAGAAGGGATGTTAGATGTAGAGCTCTCTGTACTGGGCCAATCAGTAGGGATGTGAGATGTAGAGCTCTCTGTAGCCAAACCCAGTGGAGGTGCATCTGCCTCGGTCTGTCAGACTCTGACGTGAGAGTGGTTTTGGCACATGACAGGATACATTAGTTCAGAATGAATTGTCTCCCTTAAAACAATCTCTCTTCTCTCTCTCTCTCTCTCTTCCCTCTCTCTCTCTCTCTCTCTCTCTCTCTCTCTCTCTCTCTCTTCTCTCTCTCTCTCTCTCTCTCTCTCTCTCTCTCTCTCTCTCTCTCTCTCTCTCTCTCTCTCCCCCACACAGTAGATACTACTCCATGATGATAGATTAACATGGTTATAACCCTAATGTAACAGTAGATACTACTCCATGATGATAGATTAACATGGTTATAACCCTAATGTAACAGTAGATACTACTCCATGATGATAGATTAACATGGTTATAACCCTAATGTAACAGTAGATACTACTCCATGATGATAATGTAACATGGTTATAACCCTAATGTAACAGTAGATACTACTCCATGATGATACATTATCATGGTTATAACCCTAATGTAACAGTAGATACTACTCCATGATGATAGATTAACATGGTTATAACCCTAATGTAACAGTAGATACTACTCCATGATGATACATTAACATGGTTATAACCCTAATGTAACTACTCCATGATGATAATTTAACATGGTTATAACCCTAATGTAACAGTAGATACTACTCCATGATGATACATTAACATGGTTATAACCCTAATGTAACAGTAGATACTACTCCATGATGATAAATTAACATGGTTATAACCCTAATGTAACAGTAGATACTACTCCATGATGATACATTAACATGGTTATAACCCTAATGTAACTACTCCATGATGATAATGTAACATGGTTATAACCCTAATGTAACTACTCCATGATGATAGATTAACATGGTTATAACCCTAATGTAACAGTAGATACTACTCCATGATGATACATTAACATGGTTATAACCCTAATGTAACAGTAGATACTACTCCATGATGATAGATTAACATGGTTATAACCCTAATGTAACAGTAGATACTACTCCATGATGATAGATTAACATGGTTATAACCCTAATGTAACAGTAGATACTACTCCATGATGATACGTAAATAAAATGCAAATTAATTACTTAAAAATCATACAATGTGATTTTTGTTTTAGATTCCGTCTCTCACAGTTGAAGTGTACCTATGATAAAAAATTACAGACCTCTACATGCTTTGTAAGTAGGGAAAACCTGCAAAATCGGCAGTGTATCAAATACTTGTTCTCCCCACTGTAAATATAGGACAAACCACACATTAGATAGAGAGATAAAACAAGGAGGTGGGGATAGATAAGGAGATAGAGATTGAGGGAGATAGGCGTGGGGCTAGATAAGGAGATAGAGATAGAGAGAGATAGTGGTGGGGATCGATAAGGAGATAGAGATTGAGGGAGATAGGCGTGGGGCTAGATAAGGAGATAAAGATTGAGGGAGATAGGCGTGGGGCTAGCTAGATAAGGAGATAGTGATTGAGGGAGATAGACGTGGGGCTAGATAAGGAGATATAGAGAGAGATAAAACAAGGAGAGAGATAGAGGGGGATAGTGGTGGGGATCGATAAGGAGATAGAGATTGAGGGAGATAGGCGTGGGGCTAGATAAGGAGATAGAGATTGAGGGAGATAGGCGTGGGCTAGATAAGGAGATAAAGATTGAGGGAGATAGGCGTGGGGCTAGATAAGGAGATAAAGATTGAGGGAGATAGGCGTGGGGCTAGATAAGGAGATAGTGATTGAGGGAGATAGGCGTGGGGCTACATAAGGAGATATAGAGAGAGATAAAACAAGGAGAGAGATAGAGGGGGATAGTGAGGGGATCGATAAGGAGATAGAGATTGAGGGAGATAGGCGTGGGGCTAGATAAGGAGATTGAGGGAGATAGGCGTGGGGCTAGATAAGGAGATATAGATTGAGGGAGATAGGCGTGGGGCTAGATAAGGAGATATAGAGAGAGATAAAACAAGGAGTGAGATAGAGGGGGATAGTGGTGGGGATCGATAAGGAGATAGAGATTGAGGGAGATAGGCGTGGGGCTAGATAAGGAGATAGAGATTGAGGGAGATAGGCGTGGGGCTAGATAAGGAGATATAGAGAGAGATAAAACAAAAATAGAGAGATTGTGACCCACTTGTTTGTGCGTGTGTGTGTGTGTGTGTGTGTGCGCGTGTGTGTGCGTGTGTGCGTGTGTATGCGTGCGTGCGTGCGTGTGTGTGTGTGTGTGTGTGTGTGTGTGTGTGTGTGTGTGTGTGTGTGTGTGTGTGTGTGTGTGTGTGTGTGTGTGTGTGTGTGTGTGTGCGTGCAGAGAGACAGAGAGACAGTACTCTAAACCCCAACATGTTTGTAGTGTCACTCATTTATAATACACAGCTCCATCTGCTATAATTAGCCCACATTCCTTATTGAACCTGCTCTGAGTTGGGTATAGTTTTAACTGTCCTCAATGGGTCTCATCAAGCAGCCTCTCAGGCTTCCTCAACGTCTTTTAAATGCTGATGTTTCTAAAGGAGAATACCTCAATACATAATCTGATGCTTTTTTTCTGAGCGGAAATTAAATCCAAGAGTCGACGGCCAAATGATCTATTTTCTGCTTTATTATAAAACTGGGTGGTTCGAGGCCTGAATGCTGATTGGCTGACAGCCGTGGTATATCAGATCGTGTACCACGGGTATGACAAAACATATATTTTTACTGCTCTAATTAAGTTGGTAACCCGTTTGTGGTTTATTTATTAAAAACACATTTTTTTTAGCAAGGCAAGTCAGTTAAAAGAACAAATTCTTATTTACAATGTTCCTTGTTCAGGGGCAGAAGGACAGATTTTTACCTTGTCAGCTCAGGGATTCAATCCAGTAACCATTTCTGTTACTGGCCCAACGCTCTAACCACTAGACTATGGCCAATATACCATGGCCAAAGGCTGTATCCAGGCACTCCGCGTTGCATCGGGCCTAAGGGCAGCCCTTAGGCGTGGCATATTGGCCATAGACCACACCCCCTCGGGTTCTTATCGCTTATAGAAGGCTTTATCAGGGCTTTGTCATAGACCACACCCCCTCGGGTTCTTATTGCTTATAGAAGGCTTTATCAGGGCTTTGTCATAGACCACACCCCCTCGGGTTCTTATTGCTTATAGAAGGCTTTATCAGGGCTTTGTCATAGACCACACCCCCTCGGGTTCTTATTGCTTATAGAAGGCTTTATCAGGGCTTTGTCATAGACCACACCCCCTCAGGTTCTTATTGCTTATAGAAGGCTTTATCAGGGCTTTGTCATAGACCACACCCCCTCGGGTTCTTATCGCTTATAGAAGGCTTTATCAGGGCTTTGTCATAGACCACACCCCTCGGGTTCTTATTGCTTATAGAAGGCTTTATCAGGGCTTTGTCATAGACCACACCCCCTCGGGTTCTTATTGCTTATAGAAGGCTTTATCAGGGCTTTGTCATAGACCACACCCCCTCGGGTTCTTATAGCTTATAGAAGGCTTTATCAGGGCTTTGTCATAGACCACACCCCCTCGGGTTCTTATTGCTTATAGAAGGCTTTATCAGGGCTTTGTCATAGACCACACCCCCTCGGGTTCTTATTGCTTATAGAAGGCTTTATCAGGGCTTTGTCATAGACCACACCCCCTCGGGTTCTTATTGCTTATAGAAGGCTTTATCAGGGCTTTGTCATAGACCACACCCCCTCGGGTTCTTATTGCTTATAGAAGGCTTTATCAGGGCTTTGTCATAGACCACACCCCCTCGGGTTCTTATTGCTTATAGAAGGCTTTATCAGGGCTTTGTCATAGACCACACCCCTCGGGTTCTTATTGCTTATAGAAGGCTTTATCAGGGCTTTGTCATAGACCACACCCCCTCGGGTTCTTATTGCTTATAGAAGGCTTTATCAGGGCTTTGTCATAGACCACACCCCCTCGGGTTCTTATTGCTTATAGAAGGCTTTATCAGGGCTTTGTCATAGACCACACCCCCTCGGGTTCTTATTGCTTATAGAAGGCTTTATCAGGGCTTTGTCATAGACCACACCCCCTCGGGTTCTTATCGCTTATAGAAGGCTTTATCAGGGCTTTGTCATAGACCACACCCCCTCGGGTTCTTATTGCTTATAGAAGGCTTTATCAGGGCTTTGTCAGGTATTCCACGTTGTTCATGTATGTTACTGTGTCTACCAGGCTGATACTAACCAGAGGTCTCTCTGTGTTGTCTCTTCACTGTGTCAGTGAGGTCCTGGGTTCAGAGATAACAGGATATCAGTAATGATGGTGATGATGGTCCCATGTGGCTCAGTGGGTAGAATGTGGCGCGTGCAACACCGGGGTTATGGGTTCGATTCCCAAGGGGGACCAGTATGAAAAAATACTAATATGAAAATGTATATGTTTCTGGTGTCTGTTCAGTATGTCAGTAATGTAGATACTATCTGACCAGATATCTGGTATGTTTCAGTGTGTCAGTAATGTAGATACTATCTGACCAGATATCTGGTATGTTTCAGTGTGTCAGTAATGTAGATACCATCTGACCAGATATCTGGTATGTGTCAGTAATGTAGATACTATCTGACCAGATATCTGGTATGTTTCAGTAATGTAGATACTATCTGACCAGATATCTGGTATGTGTCAGTAATGTAGATACCATCTGACCAGATATCTGGTATGTTTCAGTGTGTCAGTAATGTAGATACTATCTGACCAGATATCTGGTATGTTTCAGTAATGTAGATACCATCTGACCAGATATCTGGTATGTTTCAGTAATGTAGATACTATCTGACCAGATATCTGGTATGTTTCAGTAATGTAGATACTATCTGACCAGATATCTGGTATGTTTCAGTAATGTAGATACTATCTGACCAGATATCTGGTATGTTTCAGTAATGTAGATACTATCTGACCAGATATCTGGTATGTGTCAGTAATGTAGATACTATCTGACCAGATATCTGGTATGTTTCAGTAATGTAGATACTATCTGACCAGATATCTGGTATGTTTCAGTAATGTAGATACTATCTGACCAGATATCTGGTATGTTTCAGTAATGTAGATACTATCTGACCAGATATCTGGTGTGTTTCAGTAATGTAGATACTATCTGACCAGATATCTGGTATGTTTCAGTAATGTAGATACTATCTGACCAGATATCTGGTATGTTTCAGTAATGTAGATACTATCTGACCAGATATCTGGTATGTTTCAGTAATGTAGATACTATCTGACCAGATATCTGGAATGTTTCAGTAATGTAGATACTATCTGACCAGATATCTGGTATGTTTAGATACTATCTAGTAACTGAGTCAGGTTTGTAGGCTTCTCTCCCCCTGTTTCTCTCCCTCTCTCTCTCTCTCTCTCTCTCTCTCTCTCTCTCTCTCCCTATCTCCCTCTCTGTCCCTCTCTCACCCTCACCCCACTCTCTCTTTCTTTCTCCCTCTCTCTCCCTGTCTCTCTCTCTCTCTCTCTCTCTCTCTCTCTCTCTCTCTCTCTCTCTCTCTCTCTCTCTCTCTCTCTCACACACACACACCCTCTCACACCCTCTCACCCCCTGTCTCTTTCTCTTTCTCTCTCTCTCTCTTTCCCTTTCTCTCTCTCCCAGTCAAATGGGGTTGCTGCTGTACAATGGGTTCGGAGCTTCAGAGAGGAGGCAGCAGGATGTTTGTCAAAACATTGATTTAAATTATTCATCATAGCTATGCTATTTTACAGTTTTTCCTTCCGTCCTCTCCCTCTGGTCCATTCGTCCCCACCATCTCTCTTTCTCTCCTTCTTCTCCCTCCTTCCCTCCTTCCCTCCCTCCCTCCCTCCCTCCCCCTCCCTCCCTCCCTCCCTCCCTCCCTCCCTCCCTCCCTCCCTCCCTCCCTCCCTCCCTCCCCTCTCCCTCCCCCCCCTCCCTCCCTCCCTCCCTCCCTCCCTCCCTCCCTCCCTATTTTAGACTCTGTTCCATTTCTGAGTAAGCGTTATTGTTTTGTACCAATGGTTTTCTTTGTGTTCTGTCTCCTCCTGCAGGTATTTTGTGTTGGATCCAGACATGGGTCAGCTGCAGTACTTTGTGAATGAGCACAGTAAGAATCAGAAGCCTCGGGGATCTCTGCCTCTCATAGGGGCCTCTGTGGCCCTCAGCGATGAGCTACCGCACATGTTCACAGTCCACTCTGCCACTGGAGAGGCCTACAAACTCAGAGGTATGTGGACTGTTACTCTACAGATGTTATTAGACAGTTATTATACTTGTCTTAGCCTGGCTGGTCCAGGATCTGTTGTTGCTGTGTTTCACCATCTTCTGCAGACACCACAGACAGATCCTGGACCAGATTACAAAACTCAAGAGGTACGTGGAGAGGATGTCTGTTACTCTACAGATGTTATTAGACAGTTATTATACTTCTCTTAGCCTGGCTGGTCCAGGATCTGTTGCTGTGTCCTACCAACTTCTGCAGACAACACAAACAGATCTGGGACCAGGCTATCTCATCCTTCCCTCTGCAACAGCTCTGTCAACCACAGGGTTCCTCTGGTATCTCCTCTACCTCTCTCAACCACAGGTTTCCTCTTGTGTCTCCTCCACCTCTGTCAACCACAGGTTTCCTCTTGTGTCTCCTCCACCTCTGTCAACCACAGGTTTCCTCTTAAATCTCCTCTACCTCTCTCAACCACAGGTTTCCTCTTAAATCTCCTCTACCTCTGTCAACCACAGGTTTCCTGGTTTCCTCTTAAATCTCCTCTACCTCTGTCAACCACAGGTTTCCTCTTAAATCTCCTCTACCTCTGTCAACCACAGGTTTCCTCTTAAATCTCCTCTACCTCTGTCAACCACAGGTTTCCTCTTAAATCTCCTCTACCTCTGTCAACCACAGGTTTCCTCTTAAATCTCCTCTACCTCTGTCAACCACAGGTTTCCTCTTAAATCTCCTCTACCTCTGTCAACCACAGGTTTCCTGGTTTCCTCTTAAATCTCCTCTACCTCTGTCAACCACAGGTTTCCTCTTAAATCTCCTCCACCTCTGTCAACCACAGGTTTCCTCTTGTGTCTCCTCCACCTCTGTCAACCACAGGTTTCCTCTTGTGTCTCCTCCACCTCTGTCAACCACAGGTTTCCTCTTAAATCTCCTCCACCTCTGTCAACCACAGGTTTCCTCTTGTGTCTCCTCCACCACAGGTTTCCTCTTGTGTCTCCTCCACCTCTGTCAACCACAGGTTTCCTCTTGTGTCTCCTCCACCTCTGTCAACCACAGGTTTCCTCTTGTGTCTCCTCCACCACAGGTTTCCTCTTGTGTCTCCTCCACCACAGGTTTCCTCTTGTGTCTCCTCCACCACAGGTTTCCTCTTGTGTCTCCTCCACCTCTGTCAACCACAGGTTTCCTCTTGTGTCTCCTCCACCACAGGTTTCCTCTTGTGTCTCCTCCACCTCTGTCAACCACAGGTTTCCTCTTGTGTCTCCTCCACCTCTGTCAACCACAGGTTTCCTCTCGTATCTCCTCCACCTCTCTCAACCACAGGTTTCCTCTTGTGTCTCCTCCACCACAGGTTTCCTCTTAAATCTCCTCCACCTCTGTCAACCACAGGTTTCCTCTTAAATCTCCTCCACCTCTGTCAACCACAGGTTTCCTCTTAAATCTCCTCCACCTCTGTCAACCACAGGTTTCCTCTTAAATCTCCTCCACCACAGGTTTCCTCTTAAATCTCCTCCACCTCTCTCAACCACAGGTTTCCTCTTGTGTCTCCTCCAATAACAACCACTAACCATGTTAGACTGATGTTTCAAAGAAGCTTTTATCTTGATCAAAACCACAACATTTCCACCATATGGCTCTGGTCTAAAGTAATGCACTATGTAGGGAATAGGGTGGACTCTGGTCTAAAGTAGTGCACTATGTAGGGAATAGGGCTCTGGTCTAAAGTAGTGCACTATATAGGGAATAGGGCTCTGGTCTAAAGTAGTGCACTATATAGGGCTCTGGTCTAAAGTCATACTGTAATGATCTATATATGGAGGTATGTTGAGACTGGAGAGACATACTGTAATGCTTTATATTTGGGGGTATGTTGAGACTGGATACATACTGTAATGATCTATATATGGAGGTATGTTGAGACATACTGTAATGATCTATATATGGAGGTATGTTGAGACATACTGTAATGATCTATATATGGAGGTATGTTGAGACTAGAGAGACTACTAGTGTGTGCATCTTCAGCTCCTACACTCTACAGTAATGTCTCTCTCTCTCTCTCTCTCTCTCTCTCTCTCTCTCTCTCTCTCTCTCTCTCTCTCTCTCTCTCTCTCTCTCTCTCTCTCTCTCTCTCTCTCTCTCTCTCTCTCTCTCTCTCTCTCTCTCTCTCTCTCTCTCTGTAGCTTCGGACACTGGGGAACAGCAGCTGTGGATGAGTCAGATGCAGCTCTGTGCCCGGCGCCACTCTGACTCCAGTGCCAAGGTAGAATCTATAGACTATACCACCTCATCCTTTACATACTGTAGAATCTATAGGCTGAGGGGAGAAATGGGAATAGAGGAGGGGAGAAATGGGAATAGAGGAGGGGAGAAATGGGAATAGCAACGTTTTGTCTTTTAATCATCACGGTCAGGAAGCAGACCTTCTGCTAGTTTCACCTTCTCTGCTCCTCGTCTCTGACATTCTAGAATCACAGACCTTCTGCTAGTTTCACCTTCTCTGCTCCTCGTCTCTGACATTCTAGAATCACAGACCTTCTGCTAGTTTCACCTTCTCTGCTCCTCGTCTCTGACATTCTAGAATCCCAAATGCCATCCTATCCCCTATCTAGTGCACTTCATTTGACCCGCTAGGACCCATAGGGCTTTAGTTAAAAGTAGTGCACTATTCCAAAGGGTTTTTCCAGGTGAATAATAAAGGAGTTGATAAATGAATCCTGTTTTTATTACAAGTTGCAACAGGGCCTCCAGATCAGAAGCAGAGTAAATGTCTTAACGGGGCCTAGTCCCCGGCCCAGTCTGGAGTCCCCGGCCCAGTCTGGAGTCCCCGGCCCAGTCTGGAGTCCCCGGCCCCAGTCTGGAGTCCCCGGCCCAGTCTGGAGTCCCGGCCCAGTCTGGAGTCCCCGGCCCTGTCTGGAGTCCCCCCCAGTCTGGAGTCCCAGTCTGGAGTCCCCGGCCCAGTCTGGAGTCCCCGGCCCAGTCTGGAGTCCCCCCCAGTCTGGAGTCCCCAGTCTGGAGTCCCCGGGCCCCAGTCTGGAGTCCCCGGCCCAGTCTGGAGTCCCCGGCCCCAGTCTGGAGTCCCCGGCCCAGTCTGGAGTCCCCGGCCCAGTCTGGAGTCCCCGGCCCAGTCTGGAGTCCCGGCCCCAGTCTGGAGTCCCCGGCCCCAGTCTGGAGTCCCCGGCCCAGTCTGGAGTCCCCGGCCCCAGTCTGGAGTCCCCGGCCCAGTCTGGAGTCCCCGGCCCAGTCTGGAGTCCCCGGCCCAGTCTGGAGTCCCCGGCCCCAGTCTGGAGTCCCCGGCCCAGTCTGGAGTCCCCGCCCCAGTCTGGAGTCCCCGGCCCCCAGTCTGGAGTCCCCCCAGTCTGGAGTCCCCAGTCTGGAGTCCCCGGCCCAGTCTGGAGTCCCCGCCCCAGTCTGGAGTCCCCGGCCCAGTCTGGAGTCCCCGGCCCAGTCTGGAGTCCCGGCCCCAGTCTGGAGTCCCCGGCCCAGTCTGGAGTCCCCGGCCCCCAGTCTGGAGTCCCCGACCCAGTCTGGAGTCCCCGGCCCAGTCTGGAGTCCCCGGCCCCAGTCTGGAGTCCCCGGCCCAGTCTGGAGTCCCCGGGCCCAGTCTGGAGTCCCCGGCCCCAGTCTGGAGTCCCCGGCCCAGTCTGGAGTCCCCGGCCCCAGTCTGGAGCCAAACTTGAACCATAACATTCAACACTGACAGACATTTAGTGTCAGTTAAACAGATCAAAGGTTGGAACATCAGCACTTTGTTACAACAGAGAATTATAGACGAACAAGTGACCATGGTTAACTGCTGTTTCCCTTCCTCTAAGGGAATCTTTAGTTAGTTTTTATTTTATTTCACCTTTATTTAACCAGGTCGGCCAGTTGAGAACAAGTTCTCATTTACAACTGAGACCTGACCTTACAACTGAGACCTAAAGCAAAGCAATACGACACAAACAACAACACAGAGTTACACAAACAAACGTACAGTCAAAAACACAATAGAAACATCGATGAGCAGTGTGTGCAAATGTAGAAGAGTTGGGAGGTAAAGGCAATAAATAGGCCATAGAGGCGAAATAATTACAATTTAGCAATTAAACACTGGAGTGATATATGTGCAGATGACGATGTGAAAGTAGAGATACTGGGGTGCAACAGAGCAAGATGATAAGTAACAATATGGGGATGAGGTAGTTGGGTGTGCTATTTACAGATGGGCTGTGTACAGGTACAGTGATCGGTAAGCTGGTCAGACAGCTGATGCTTAAAGTTAGATATAGTTAGAGAGGTAGATATAAGACTCCAGCTTCAGAGATTTTTGCAATTCGTTCCAGTCATCAGACTGCATCTCCCTGTACATACTAAGCAATAAGGCACAACGGGGTGTGGTATATGGCCAATATACCAATAACCCCCGAGGTGCCTTATTGCTATAATAAACAGGTTACCAACATGAGTAGAGCAGTAAAAATAAACATTCTGTCATACCCGTAGTATGATATATCACGGCTGTCAGCCAATCAGCATTCAACGCTCGATCCACCCAGTTTATAATGTTTAGATAAGTATCAATCCAATGTCAACAGTTGAATCAAATGCAGGGAAATCACTTCCTGTTTGACTATTTTAGGTACCAGGGTGTCATATGGGAAGCAGACCTTGGTGACGAGCAGCCTGATAGTCTGCTGATACAGGCAGGTGCTGCGCTGACATTTAAATGTTTATTTATTTATTTATTTTGGAATCGTTTTTCTGTCCACAAAGTGCACTGCCAAGACCACTGAGTCAATGGGGTCGGACGTGGTTCTGTTTTGCCCTAGAAAGGAAAGCCTGTAAGAATTCTAATACTGGAGAAACTAGAAGGAGGTTGAAATATCATACAGATGCCGTATCGTAATTCGAGTCAGTTTGCTACAGCAGGAAAAAATAAACCTGCTTCAACAGGAAATGTGAATTGTGACGTGGATTATAATTACTCTACATTTTTGTTTTGTTTTGGGCAAATCAAGTCTGACATTTTAAAGTGGAAATGACAAACTTTATAAGTATTTTAAAACCTTGAATCCACGGCCAGTTTGCATTTCCTGTTGTTGAAGGCATTTCCTGTTGTTGAAGGCATTTCCTGTTGTTCAAGACATTTCCTGTTGTTGAAGGCATTTCCTGTTGTTCAAGGCATTTCCTGTTGTTCAAGACATTTCCTGTTGTTCAAGACATTTCCTGTTGTTCAAGACATTTCCTGTTGTTCAAGGCATTTCCTGTTGTTCAAGGCATTTCCTGTTGTTCAAGACATTTCCTGTTGTTCAAGACATTTCCTGTTGTTCAAGACATTTCCTGTTGTTCAAGGCATTTCCTGTTGTTCAAGACATTTCCTGTTGTTCAAGGCATTTCCTGTTGTTCAAGACATTTCCTGTTGTTCAAGGCATTTCCTGTTGTTCAAGGCATTTCCTGTTGTTCAAGACATTTCCTGTTGTTCAAGACATTTCCTGTTGTTCAAGACATTTCCTGTTGTTCAAGGCATTTCCTGTTGTTCAAGGCATTTCCTGTTGTTCAAGACATTTCCTGTTGTTCAAGACATTTCCTGTTGTTCAAGACATTTCCTGTTGTTCAAGGCATTTCCTGTTGTTCAAGACATTTCCTGTTGTTCAAGGCATTTCCTGTTGTTCAAGACATTTCCTGTTGTTCAAGGCATTTCCTGTTGTTCAAGACATTTCCTGTTGTTCAAGACATTTCCTGCTATATAACAGCTTCTGTCCCCAAGCCATTAGACTGCTGAACAATTCATAAAAATCACCACCGGACAATTTACATTGACACCCCCCCCCTCCCCTCTTGTACACTGCTGCTACTCCTCCTGGTACCCCCTGTATATCGCCTCATTATTTTTATTCTTATTGTGTTACTTTTTATTATTACTTTTTTTATTTTAGTCTACTTGGTAAATATTTTCTTCTTCTTGAACTGCACTGTGGGTTAAGGGCTTGTCAGTAAAGCATTTCACGGTAAAGTCAACAGTTGTTGTATTCGGCGCATGTGGCAAATAAAGTCTGATTTGATCTGATCAAATTAAAATACGGCATCTGTATAGTTCCAGTATTTGATGTAACCTCCCCAGTTTCACGTTCATTCCAGGAACACTATTATAATTCATGCTACCGTCACGTTTCATAGTACAACCAGATCATTAGCTTGTTTTAAAACAGACATATCGATACAGTGGGGCATATCATTTATATGATAGGTCTAACCAGGAAGTGCTGTTTATATGATAGGTCTAACCAGGAAGTGCTGTTTATATGATAGGTCTAACCAGGAAGTGTTGTTTATATGATAGGTCTAACCAGGAAGTGCTGTTTATATGATAGGTCTAACCAGGAAGAGCTGTTTATATGATAGGTCTAACCAGGAAGTGCTGTTTATATGATAGGTCTAACCAGGAAGTGCTGTTTATATGATAGGTCTAACCAGGAAGTGCTGTTTATATGATAGGTCTAACCAGGAAGAGCTGTTTATATGATAGGCCTAACCAGGAAGAGCTGTTTATATGATAGGTCTAACCAGGAAGTGCTGTTTATATGATAGGTCTAACCAGGAAGTGCTGTTTATATGATAGGTCTAACCAGGAAGAGCTGGTTATATGATAGGTCTAACCAGGAAGTGCTGTTTATATGATAGGTCTAACCAGGAAGTGCTGTTTATATGATAGGCCTAACCAGGAAGTGTTGTTTATATGATAGGCCTAACCAGGAAGAGCTGTTTATGATAGGTCTAACCAGGAAGTGCTGTTTATATGATAGGTCTAACCAGGAAGAGCTGTTTATATGATAGGTCTAACCAGGAAGAGCTGTTTATATGATAGGTCTAACCAGGAAGAGCTGTTTATATGATAGGTCTAACCAGGAAGTGCTGTTTATATGATAGATATAACCAGAAAGTGCTCTTTATATGATAGGCCTAACCAGGAAGAGCTGTTTATATGATAGGTCTAACCAGGAAGAGCTGTTTATATGATAGATCTAACCAGGAAGTGCTGTTTATATGATAGGCCTAACCAGGAAGAGCTGTTTATATGATAGATCTAACCAGGAAGTGCTGTTTATATGATAGGTCTAACCAGGAAGTGC
>NW_026290918.1:100000-140000 GCF_023373465.1 Oncorhynchus keta | reverse complement strand
TTAGCGGTGGTGGCTGCCTCAGCTCGATTGGCTCTGCTCTCTCTCTCTCTCTCTCTCTCTCTCTCTCTCTACTCTCTCTCTCTCTCTCTCTCTCTCTCTCTCTCTCTCTCTCTCTCTCTCTCTCTCTCTCTCTCTCTCTCTCTCTCTCGGTATGTCCTGACTGCTGTGCTATCTGAGCAGGATGTTCTGATCTGGCTTAGCAGCATGCTCCTCCCTCCCTTCCTTCTCCACCTCTTCCTCCTCCACCTCTTCCTCCGTCCCCTCGCATCCACCTCTCGCTGGCTCCCTCCATTAAACTCCACCCTCTCTCCCTCTATACAGTACCTCCTCTCTCTCTCCATCCTCTCTCTCTCCCTCTATACAGTACCTCCTCCCTCTCTCCCTCTATACAGTACCTCCTCCCTCTCTCCCTCTACCCTCTCTCCCTCTATATAGTACCTCCTCTCTCCCTCTCTCCTCCCTCTCTCCCTCCTCCCTCTCTCCCTCTATACAGTACCTCCTCTCTCCCTCTCTCCTCCCTGTCTTCACTGGCCACCACCCCTCTCCTCCCCTCCACCACCCCTCCCCTCCCTCCTCCCTCTCTCCCTCCTCCCCCTGGCTGTGTAGCTGGCTGGCAGGTCCTGTCCTGTCAGCCCGACCAGGCAGAGGGAGGCAGACCCAGGCAGGTAGAAGATGTCCTTGTGTGTGACATCAGAGCATGGCGGTGTTAGCGGAGCAGGAGGAGGAGGAGGAGGAGGAGGTACAGCCGGGAAGAAGCAGCGTTGTGGGCCTCCTCTACCCGACTGTTCTGGCTCCTCTGACTGCTGCTGCTGCAGTCTCTTTCAGGCTACCTCCTCTTCCTCCACCTCCTTCACCACCTCCTCCCCCACCCAGGGCCGGACACTCAGCTTCTCCGTGCTCCCTCCTCCACTCAGCCACCGCCACCCTGCCCCGCCCGTCGCCTCCTCCTTCACCTCCTCCTCACCTGGCACCCAGAGAAAACCTCTCTACCCTGGGGTTGGAGGGGTCGTCACCATCACCCATCACAGATCCCCTGCTGCGGCCCGCCGGGCCAGGACCCAGAACAACCAGAACTACCACCCTGCTCCAGGGAGACTGAGCCAGGTCAAAGAGGTAGGGCTGCTGCTCTAGTAGGGCTGTAGGTAGGTAGGTAAGGAGGGAGTACTGCTCTGGTAGGATGGTAGGTAGGTAGTACCTCTCTGGTAGGGCTGTAGGTAGGTAGTACTGCTCAGGTAGGGCTGTTGGTAGGTAGTGGTGCTCTGGTAGGACTGTAGGTAGGTAGTACTGCTCTGGTAGGATGGTAGGTAGGTAGTACCTCTCTGGTAGGGCTGTAGGTAGGTAGTACTGCTCTGGTAGGACTGTAGGTAGGTAGTACTGCTCTGGTAGGGCTGTAGGTAGGTAGTACCTCTCTGGTAGGGCTGTAGGTAGGTAGTACTGCTCTGGTAGGGCTGTAGGTAGGTAGTGGTGCTCTGGTAGGACTGTAGGTAGGTAGTACTGCTCTGGTAGGGCTGTAGGTAGGTAGTACTGCTCTGGTAGGGCTGTAGGTAGGTAGTACTGCTCTGGTAGGGCTGTAGGTAGGTAGTACTGCTCTGGTAGGACTGTAGGTAGGTAGGTAGGTAGGCAGGCAGGCAGGTGGGTAGGTAGGTAGGCAGGTGGTAGGTAGGTAGGCAGGTAGGCAGGCAGGCAGGCAGGACTGTAGGTAGGTAGGTAGTACTGCTCTGGTAGGGCTGTAGGTAGGTAGTACTGCTCTGGTAGGACTGTAGGTAGGTATGTAGTACTCCTCTGGTAGGACTGTAGGTAGGTAGTACTGCTCTGGTAGGACTGTAGGTAGGTAGGTGGTACTGCTCTGGTAGGACTGTAGGTAGGTAGGTAGGTAGGTAGGTAGGTAGGTAGGTAGGTAGGTAGGTAGGTAGTACTGCTCTGGTAGGGCTGTAGGTAGGTAGTACTGCTCTGGTAGGGCTGTAGGTAGGTAGTACTGCTCTGGTAGGACTGTAGGTAGGTAGTACTGCTCTGGTAGGGCTGTAGGTAGGTAGTACTGCTCTGGTAGGGCTGTAGGTAGGTAGTACTGCTCTGGTAGGGCTGTAGGTAGGTAGTACCTCTCTGGTAGGGCTGTAGGTAGGTAGTACTGCTATGGTAGGACTGTAGGTAGGTAGGTAGGTAGGTAGGTAGGACTGTAGGTAGGTAGGTAGTACTGCTCTGGTAGGGCTGTAGGTAGGTAGTACTGCTCTGGTAGGACTGTAGGTAGGTATGTAGTACTCCTCTGGTAGGACTGTAGGTAGGTAGTACTGCTCTGGTAGGACTGTAGGTAGGTAGGTGGTACTGCTCTGGTAGGACTGTAGGTAGGTAGGTAGGTAGGTAGGTAGGTAGGTAGGTAGGTAGGTAGGTAGGTAGGAGGACTGTAGGTAGGTAGTACTGCTCTGGTAGGACTGTAGGTAGGTAATGGTGCTCTGGTAGGGCTGTAGGTAGGTAGTACTGCTCTGGTAGGGCTGTAGGTAGGTAGGTAGGTAGGTAGGTAGGTAGGTAGTACTGCTCTGGTAGGACTGTAGGTAGGTATTACTGCTCTGGTAGGACTGTAGGTAGGTATTACTGCTCTGGTAGGACTGTAGGTAGGTAGTACTGCTCTAGTAGGGCTGTAGGTAGGTACTGGTGCTCGAGTAGGGCTGTAGGTAGGTAGTACTGCTCTGGTAGGGCTGTAGGTAGGTACTGGTGCTCGAGTAGGGCTGTAGGTAGGTAGTACTGCTCTGGTAGGGCTGTAGGTAGGTACTGGTGCTTGGGTAGGGCTGTAGGTAGGTAGTACTGCTCTGGTAGGGCTGTAGGTAGGTACTGGTGCTTGGGTAGGGCTGTAGGTAGGTAGTACTGCTCTGGTAGGGCTGTAGGTAGGTACTGGTGCTTGGGTAGGGCTGTAGGTAGGTAGTACTGCTCTGGTAGGGCTGTAGGTAGGTACTGGTGCTTGGGTAGGGCTGTAGGTAGGTAGTACTGCTCTGGTAGGGCTGTAGGTAGGTACTGGTGCTTGGGTAGGGCTGTAGGTAGGTAGTACTGCTCTGGTAGGGCTGTAGGTAGGTACTGGTGCTTGGGTAGGGCTGTAGGTAGGTAGTACTGCTCTGGTAGGGCTGTAGGTAGGTAGTACTGCTCTGGTAGGGCTGTAGGTAGGTAGTACTGCTCTGGTAGGGCTGTAGGTAGGTACTGGTGCTTGGGTAGGGCTGTAGGTAGGTAGTACTGCTCTGGTAGGGCTGTAGGTAGGTACTGGTGCTTGGGTAGGGCTGTAGGTAGGTAGTACTGCTCTGGTAGGGCTGTAGGTAGGTAGTACTGCTCTGGTAGGGCTGTAGGTAGGTAGTACTGCTCTGGTAGGGCTGTAGGTAGGTAGTACTGCTCTGGTAGGGCTGTAGGTAGGTACTGGTGCTTGGGTAGGGCTGTAGGTAGGTAGTACTGCTCTGGTAGGGCTGTAGGTAGGTAGTACTGCTCTGGTAGGGCTGTAGGTAGGTACTGGTGCTTGGGTAGGGCTGTAGGTAGGTAGTACTGCTCTGGTAGGGCTGCTGCCTGTAGGACTGGGGGTCTGGAGATCTCAGAGGAGAGGAGACTAGGCTACGTACATGTCATGGCTGATCCAACCTGTCTCTCTCTCTGACTTCCCAGCAGTCAGACAGACAGTCAGACAGACAGACAGTCAGTCAGCACATGAAAGTGTTTTCTCAGCAGATGTATTTGTTTTCTCAGTATGTAGCGTGGACATTGTTACAGCGTTGCTATAGCGTCGTTACAGCGTTGCTATAACGTCGTTACAGCGTTGCTATAGCGTCGTTACAGCGTTGCTATAGCGTCGTTACAGCGTTGCTATAGCGTCGTTACAGCGTTGCTATAGAGTCGTTACAGCGTTGCTATAGAGTCGTTACAGCGTTGCTTCAGCGTCGTTACAGAGTTGCTATAGCGTCGTTACAGCGTTGCTATAGCGTCGTTACAGAGTTGCTATAGCGTCGTTACAGCGTTGCTATAGCGTCGTTACAGAGTTGCTATAGCGTCGTTACAGCGTTGCTTTAGCGTCGTTACAGAGTTGCTATAGAGTCGTTACAGCGTTGCTATAGAGTCGTTACAGCGTTGCTATAGAGTCGTTACAGCGTTGCTATAGAGTCGTTACAGCGTTGCTATAGAGTCGTTACAGCGTTGCTATAGAGTCGTTACAGCGTTGCTATAGAGTCGTTACAGCGTTGCTATAGAGTCGTTACAGCGTTGCTATAGAGTCGTTACAGCGTTGCTATAGCGTCGTTACAGCGTTGCTATAGCGTCGTTACAGCGTTGCTATAGAGTCGTTACAGCGTTGCTATAGAGTCGTTACAGCGTTGCTATAGAGTCGTTACAGCGTTGCTATAGAGTCGTTACAGCGTTGCTATAGCGTCGTTACAGAGTTGCTATAGCGTCGTTACAGCTTTGCTATAGAGTCGTTACAGCGTTGCTATAGAGTCGTTACAGCGTTGCCATAGAGTCGTTACAGCGTTGCTATAGAGTCGTTACAGCATTGCTATAGAGTCGTTACAGCATTGCTATAGAGTCGTTACAGAGTTGCTATAGCGTCGTTACAGCTTTGCTATAGAGTCGTTACAGCGTTGCTATAGAGTCGTTACAGCGTTGCTATAGCGTCGTTACAGCGTTGCTATAGAGTCGTTACAGCATTGCTATAGAGTCGTTACAGCGTTGCTATAGAGTCGTTACAGCGTTGCTATAGAGTCGTTACAGCGTTGCTATAGCGTCGTTACAGCGTTGCTATAGAGTCGTTACAGCGTTGCTATAGAGTCGTTACAGCGTTGCTATAGAGTCGTTACAGCGTTGCTATAGAGTCGTTACAGCGTTGCTATAGAGTCGTTACAGCGTTGCTATAGCGTCGTTACAGCGTTGCTATAGAGTCGTTACAGCGTTGCTATAGAGTCGTTACAGCGTTGCTATAGAGTCGTTACAGCGTTGCTATAGAGTCGTTACAGCGTTGCTATAGAGTCGTTACAGCGTTGCTATAGAGTCGTTACAGCGTTGCTATAGCGTCGTTACAGCGTTGCTATAGAGTCGTTACAGCGTTGCTATAGAGTCGTTACAGCGTTGCTATAGAGTCGTTACAGCGTTGCTATAGAGTCGTTACAGCGTTGCTATAGAGTCGTTACAGCGTTGCTATAGAGTCGTTACAGCGTTGCTATAGCGTCGTTACAGCGTTGCTTCAGCGTCGTTACAGAGTTGCTATAGCGTCGTTACAGCGTTGCTATAGCGTCGTTACAGCGTTGCTATAGAGTCGTTACAGCATTGCTATAGAGTCGTTACAGCGTTGCTATAGAGTCGTTACAGCGTTGCTATAGAGTCGTTACAGCGTTGCTATAGCGTCGTTACAGCGTTGCTATAGAGTCGTTACAGCGTTGCTATAGAGTCGTTACAGCGTTGCTATAGAGTCGTTACAGCGTTGCTATAGAGTCGTTACAGAGTTGCTATAGAGTCGTTACAGCGTTGCTATAGAGTCGTTACAGCGTTGCTATAGAGTCGTTACAGCGTTGCCATAGCGTCGTTACAGCGTTGCTATAGAGTCGTTACAGAGTTGCTATAGAGTCGTTACAGCGTTGCTATAGAGTCGTTACA
The DNA here is from genome assembly GCF_023373465.1 of Oncorhynchus keta. Lineage (NCBI taxonomy): Eukaryota > Metazoa > Chordata > Actinopteri > Salmoniformes > Salmonidae > Oncorhynchus > Oncorhynchus keta. The sequence continues at coordinate 134,393 of NW_026290918.1, read as the reverse complement.
GCATTGCTATAGAGTCGTTACAGCATTGCTATAGAGTCGTTACAGCGTTGCTTCAGCGTCGTTACAGAGTTGCTATAGCGTCGTTACAGCGTTGCTATAGAGTCGTTACAGAGTTGCTATAGAGTCGTTACAGCGTTGCTATAGAGTCGTTACAGCGTTGCTATAGAGTCGTTACAGCGTTGCTATAGAGTCGTTACAGCGTTGCTATAGAGTCGTTACAGCGTTGCTATAGAGTCGTTACAGCGTTGCTATAGAGTCGTTACAGCGTTGCTATAGAGTCGTTACAGAGTTGCTATAGAGTCGTTACAGCATTGCTATAGAGTCGTTACAGCGTTGCTATAGAGTCGTTACAGAGTTGCTATAGAGTCGTTACAGCATTGCTATAGAGTCGTTACAGCATTGCTATAGAGTCGTTACAGCGTTGCTTTAGCGTCGTTACAGCGTTGCTATAGAGTCGTTACAGCGTTGCTATAGAGTCGTTACAGCGTTGCTATAGAGTCGTTACAGCGTTGCTATAGAGTCGTTACAGCGTTGCTATAGAGTCGTTACAGCGTTGCTATAGAGTCGTTACAGCGTTGCTATAGAGTCGTTACAGCGTTGCTATAGAGTCGTTACAGCGTTGCTATAGAGTCGTTACAGCGTTGCTATAGAGTCGTTACAGCGTTGCTATAGAGTCGTTACAGCGTTGCTATAGCGTCGTTACAGCGTTGCTATAGCGTCGTTACAGCGTTGCTATAGCGTCGTTACAGCGTTGCTATAGAGTCGTTACAGCGTTGCTTCAGCGTCGTTACAGAGTTGCTATAGAGTCGTTACAGCGTTGCTATAGCGTCGTTACAGAGTTGCTATAGAGTCGTTACAGCGTTGCTATAGCGTCGTTACAGAGTTGCTATAGCGTCGTTACAGCGTTGCTATAGAGTCGTTACAGCGTTGCTATAGAGTCGTTACAGCGTTGCTATAGAGTCGTTACAGCGTTGCTATAGAGTCGTTACAGCGTTGCTATAGAGTCGTTACAGCGTTGCCATAGAGTCGTTACAGAGTTGCTATAGAGTCGTTACAGCTTTGCTATAGAGTCGTTACAGCGTTGCTATAGAGTCGTTACAGAGTTGCTATAGAGTCGTTACAGCATTGCTATAGAGTCGTTACAGAGTTGCTATAGAGTCGTTACAGCATTGCTATAGAGTCGTTACAGAGTTGCTATAGAGTCGTTACAGCATTGCTATAGAGTCGTTACAGCGTTGCTATAGAGTCGTTACAGCATTGCTATAGAGTCGTTACAGAGTTGCTATAGAGTCGTTACAGCTTTGCTATAGAGTCGTTACAGCGTTGCTATAGAGTCGTTACAGAGTTGCTATAGAGTCGTTACAGCATTGCTATAGAGTCGTTACAGCATTGCTATAGAGTCGTTACAGAGTTGCTATAGAGTCGTTACAGCATTGCTATAGCGTCGTTACAGAGTTGCTATAGAGTCGTTACAGCATTGCTATAGAGTCGTTACAGCGTTGCTATAGAGTCGTCACAGCGTTGCTATAGAGTCGTTACAGCTTTGCTATAGAGTCGTCACAGCGTTGCTATAGAGTCGTCACAGCGTTGCTATAGAGTCGTTACAGCGTTGCTATAGAGTCGTCACAGCGTTGCTATAGAGTCGTTACAGCTTTGCTATAGAGTCGTTACAGAGTTGCTATAGAGTCGTTACAGCGTTGCTATAGAGTCGTTACAGCGTTGCTATAGAGTCGTTACAGCGTTGCTATAGAGTCGTTACAGCGTTGCTATAGAGTCGTTACAGCGTTGCTATAGAGTCGTTACAGCGTTGCTATAGCGTCGTTACAGCGATGCTATAGAGTCGGTACAGCGTTGCTATAGAGTTGCTTTCACTTTGTTACAAAGTCAACATGCTAATTCCATGTGTACTACCTCACCAGTCTATGTGTACTACATCACCATCACCATGGTGACACGACAGAGTAGTCTTCTCTCTCCTCCTCCTCCTCCCCTACCTCCCCCCCTCCTCCTCCTGTCCCCCTCCTTCTGTCCCCCTCCTCCTCCTGTTCCCCTCCTCCTGTCCCCCTCCTCCTGTCCCCCTCCTCCTCCCCCTCCTCTCCCTCCTCCTCCTCTCCCTCCTCCTCCTGTCCCCCTCCTTCTGTCCCCCTCCTCCTCCTGTCCCCCTCCTCCTGTCCCCCTCCTCCTCCTGTTCCCCTCCTCCTGTCCCCCTCCTCCTGTCCCCGCCCTCCTGTCCCCCTCCTCCTCCCCCCCCCTCTCCCTCCTCCTCCTGTCCCCCTCCTTCTGTCCCCCTCACCCCCCCGTCCCCTCTCCTGTCCCATTTCCCATCTGTCGAAAAATGTCGACAAGTGAAGTTATATAAACATTTCTTTGTAGAAATAGATGTTATCATATATATAAATAGATGTTATCGTATATATAAATAGATGTTATCATATATATAAATAGATGTTATCATATATATAAATAGATGTTATCATATATATAAATAGATGTTATCGTATATATAAATAGATGTTATCATATATATAAATAGATGTTATCGTATATATAAATAGATGTTATCGTATATATAAATAGATGTTATCATATATATAAATAGATGTTATCATATATATAAATAGATGTTATCATATATATAAATAGATGTTATCATATATATAAATAGATGTTATCATATATATAAATAGATGTTATCATATATATAAATAGATGTTATCGTATATATAAATAGATGTTATCATATATATAAATAGATGTTATCATATATATAAATAGATGTTATCATATATATAAATAGATGTTATCGTATATATAAATAGATGTTATCATATATATAAATAGATGTTATCGTATATATAAATAGATGTTATCATATATATAAATAGATGTTATCATATATATAAATAGATGTTATCATATATATAAATAGATGTTATCATATATATAAATAGATGTTATCATATATATAAATAGATGTTATCATATATATAAATAGATGTTATCATATATATAAATAGATGTTATCGTATATATAAATAGATGTTATCGTATATATAAATAGATGTTATCGTATATATAAATAGATGTTATCATATATATAAATAGATGTTATCGTATATATAAATAGATGTTATCATATATATAAATAGATGTTATCATATATATAAATAGATGTTATCATATATATAAATAGATGTTATCATATATATAAATAGATGTTATCGTATATATAAATAGATGTTATCATATATATAAATAGATGTTATCATATATATAAATAGATGTTATCGTATATATAAATAGATGTTATCATATATATAAATAGATGTTATCATATATATAAATAGATGTTATCATATATATAAATAGATGTTATCGTATATATAAATAGATGTTATGTCTTGAGTGTATTAGAGTGTCTGCTGCGGTGTGCCAGATGCTTCAGGCGTTTTGCTTCCATATCCTTCATAAACTGACGGATTTTGATGGGGATTTTCTTATTATGTTACTTGGATTGACATAAGGGTCAATAGCCTCTTTTTTGGGGGGCTTCCTGAGATAGGGGTGACTGCATGGCTCCGGCCTTTAAACAGCTGTGGCTCTCCTCTGGGATTAGCTGAGTTCTGTCTCCACAGAGGGGTGGGATGTGTATTGGAAAGAGGAAGTGCTGTGTCTGGTTCATAGAGGTCTCTCCTCTCCTGGGTGTTGCAGATCAACCTGGATGGGGATAGATGGTGGTCTGACCCTCAGACCCTAAAAGCTAACTCTACCCTTTTTGATGGAGGGAAATCTAGCATGACCTTTGAACTATATTACTACTTTTGGATGTAGTTTTTATTAGATTACTGAGCCAGGCGGCTGACAGACCTACAACCCTAAGCAGGGGATTTCACTTCTTCATTATCAGCAATGCATGTTTTAATCGGTTGAGCAGGGATAGTACACGAGGACATTCCCTTTCCGTAAGGAAGGACAGCACACCAGGATTTTGAGCAAGGTAAACGGATGCTATCAGTGCTTCTGGGTAATTTCTACCTGGAGCCATCTAATGACAGGCCCTGTGAAGGGGACAGAGGAACAGGAGAGGGATGTGGAGAGAGGAAGAGGAGAGGGATGTGGAGAGAGGAAGAGGATAGGGATGTGGAGAGAGGAATTGGAGAGGGATGTGTAGAGAGGAAGAGGAGAGGGATGTGGAGAGAGGAAGAGGAGAGGGATGTGGAGAGAGGAAGAGGAGAGGGATGTGGAGAGAGGAAGAGGAGAGGGATGTGGAGAGAGGAAGAGGAGAGGGATGTGGAGAGAGGAAGAGGAGAGGGATGTGGAGAGAGGAAGAGGATAGGGATGTGGAGAGAGGAATTGGAGAGGGATGTGTAGAGAGGAAGAGGAGAGGGATGTGGAGAGAGGAAGAGGAGAGGGATGTGGAGAGAGGAAGAGGAGAGGGATGTGGAGAGAGGAAGAGGAGAGGAGTGTGGAGAGAGGAAGAGGAGAGGGATGTGGAGAGAGGAAGAGGAGAGGGATGTGGAGAGAGGAAGAGGAGGGGGATGTGGAGAGAGGAAGAGGAGAGGGATGTGGAGAGAGGAAGAGTAGAGGGATGTGGAGAGAGGAAGAAGGAAGAGGGATGTGGAGAGAGGAAGAGGAGAGGGATGTGGAGAGAGGAAGAGGAGAGGGATGTGGAGAGGGGAAGAGAGGAGGGATGTGGAGAGAGGAAGAGGGGAGGGGTGTGGAGAGAGGAAGAGGAGAGGGTGTGGAGAGAGGAAGAGGAGAGGGATGTGGAGAGAGGAAGAGGAGAGGGATGTGGAGAGAGGAAGAGGAGAGGGATGTGTAGAGAGGAAGAGGGAGAGGGATAGAGGAGAGGGATGTGGAGAGAGGAAGAGGAGAGGGATGTGGAGAGAGGAAGAGGAGAGGGATGTGGAGAGAGGAAGAGGAGAGGGATGTGGAGAGAGGAAGAGGAGAGGGATGTGGAGAGAGGAAGAGGAGAGGGATGTGGAGAGAGGAAGAGGAGAGGGATGTGTAGAGAGGAAGAGGAGAGGGATGTGGAGAGAGGAAGAGGAGAGGGATGTGGAGAGAGGAAGAGGAGAGGGATGTGGAGAGAGGAAGAGGAGAGGGATGTGGAGAGAGGAAGAGGAGAGGGATGTGGAGAGAGGAAGAGGAGAGGGATGTGGAGAGAGGAAGAGGAGAGGGATGTGTAGAGAGGAAGAGGAGAGGGATGTGTAGAGAGGAAGAGGAGAGGGATGTGGAGAGAGGAAGAGGAGAGGGATGTGGAGAGAGGAAGAGGAGAGGGATGTGGAGAGAGGAAGAGGAGAGGGGTGTGGAGAGAGGAAGAGGAGAGGGATGTGTAGAGAGGAAGAGGAGAGGGATGTGGAGAGAGGAAGAGGAGAGGGATGTTGAGAGAGGAACAGGAGAGAGGGCATGATGAGCACCCCACTATACTGCACCAGAACATTACACCAGGTGATGAATATATATTACAAAATACAGAGAGAGAGGGAAAAAATAATATGTGTGTGAGAGAGAGAGAGAGAGAGAGAGAGAGAGAGAGAGAGAGAGAGAGAGAGACAGAGACAGACAGAGACAGACAGAGACAGAGAGAGACAGAGAGAGAGAGAGAGGAGAAGTAACAGGGATACAGAGAGAGGTAGGAGACTTAAGAGAGAGAGAGAGAGAGAGAGAGAGAGAGAGAGAGAGAGAGAGAGAGAGCGAGAGAGAGAGAGAGAGAGAGGAGAAGTAACAGGGATACAGAGAGAGGTAGGAGACTTAAGAGAAAGGAGAGAGAGAGAGAGAGAGAGAGAGAGAGAGAGAGAGAGAGAGAGAGAGAGAGAGAGAGAGAGAGAGAGAGAGAGGAGAAGTAACAGGGATACAGAGAGAGGTAGGAGACTTAAGAGAGAGAGAGAGAGAGAGAGAGAGAGAGAGAGAGAGAGGGAGAGAGAGAGAGAGAGAGAGAGAGAGAGAGAGAGAGAGAGAGAGAGAGAGAGAGAGAGAGAGAGAGAGAGAGACAGAGACAGAGACAGAGACAGGAGAAGTAACAGGGATACAGAGAGAGGTAGGAGACTTAAGAGAAAGGGAGAGAGAGAGAGAGAGAGAGAGAGAGAGAGAGAGAGAGAGAGAGAGAGAGAGAGTACATGGGAAAGAAAGAGTGAAGGATTTTATCTGTCGGTGGCATATCTTTAGAGTTTTCTTTTCATTGTGAAGCTGTCTATGTCTCTGTCTCTGTCTCTTTGATTCAGGTTTAAGCTGAGAACAAAGGAATCTTCATAGAGTTCAGGGAACTGTGTGTGTGTGTGTGTGTGTGTGTGTGTGTGTGTGTGTGTGTGTGTGTGTGTGTGTGTGTGTGTGTGTGTGTGTGTGTGTGTGTGTGTGTGTGTGTGTGTGTGTGTGTGTGTGTGTGTGTGTGTGTGTGTGTGTGTGTGTGTGTGTGTGTGTGTGTGTGTTTGTGTATGTTTGTGTGTCTGTGACTTGCAAGAATTAATGACTCCTCTGAAAGAATGTTGCTGGCCCCAGAGACCACAGGGCTAAGACTGATAAGAGAGAGAGATGGAGATATATATATATAGAGAGAGAGAGACAGAAAGAGAGGGATATATATATATATATAGAGAGACAGAGACAGAGAGAGAAGGGCGAGGGGGGAGAGAGCGTGATGGGGAGATGGAAATAAATGTGAGAGGAAAAGAGAGAGAGAGAAAGAGAGAGACGGGAAGATATAGAGAGAGGGACAGACATAGAGACAGACAGACAGTAAATCCCTGGAATAGGGACCAACTCTAGTAAAGCCCTAGAATAGGGACGAACCCTAGTAAAGTCCTAGAATAGGGGCCAACCCTAGTAAAGTCCTAGAATAGGGACCAACCCTAGTAAAGTCCTAGAATAGGGACCGACCCTAGTAAAGTCCTAGAATAGGGACCGACCCTAGTAAAGCCCTAGAATAGGGACTGACCCTAGTAATGTCCTAGAATAGGGACCAACCCTAGTAAAGCCCTAGAATAGGGACCAACGCTAGTAAGGTCCTAGAATAGGGACCGACCCTAGTAAAGCCCTAGAATAGGGACTGACCCTAGTAAAGTCCTAGAATAGGGACGAACCCTAGTAAAGTCCTAGAATAGGGACCAACCCTAGTAAAGCCCTAGAATAGGGACCAACCCTAGTAAAGTCCTAGAATAGGGACCAACCCTAGTAAAGTCCTAGAATAGGGACCAACCCTAGTAAAGCCCTAGAATAGGGACCAACCCTAGTAAAGTCCTAGAATAGGGACCAACCCTAGTAAAGCCCTAGAATAGGGACCAACCCTAGTAAAGTCCTAAAATAGGGACCAACCCTAGTAAAGCCCTAGAATAGGGACGAACCCTAGTAAAGCCCTAGAATAGGGACCGACCCTAGTAAAGCCCTAGAATAGGGACCAACCCTAGTAAAGTCCTAGAATAGGGACGAACCCTAGTAAAGCCCTAGAATAGGGACCGACCCTAGTAAAGCCCTAGAATAGGGACCGACCCTAGTAAAGCCCTAGAATAGGGACCGACCCTAGTAAAGCCCTAGAATAGGGACCAACCCTAGTAAAGCCCTAGAATAGGGACCGACCCTAGTAAAGCCCTAGAATAGGGACCAACCCTAGTAAAGCCCTAGAATAGGGACGAACCCTAGTAAAGCCCTAGAATAGGGACCGACCCTAGTAAAGCCCTAGAATAGGGACCAACCCTAGTAAAGTCCTAGAATAGGGACGAACCCTAGTAAAGCCCTAGAATAGGGACCGACCCTAGTAAAGCCCTAGAATAGGGACCGACCCTAGTAAAGCCCTAGAATAGGGACCAACCCTAGTAAAGCCCTAGAATAGGGACCAACCCTAGTAAAGCCCTAGAATAGGGACCGACCCTAGTAAAGCCCTAGAATAGGGACCAACCCTAGTAAAGCCCTAGAATAGGGACGAACCCTAGTAAAGCCCTAGAATAGGGACCGACCCTAGTAAAGCCCTAGAATAGGGACCAACCCTAGTAAAGTCCTAGAATAGGGACCAACCCTAGTAAAGTCCTAGAATAGGGACCAACCCTAGTAAAGTCCTAGAATAGGGACCAACCCTAGTAAAGTCCTAGAATAGGGACCGACCCTAGTAAAGTCCTAGAATAGGGACCGACCCTAGTAAAGCCCTAGAATAGGGACCGACCCTAGTAAAGCCCTAGAATAGGGACCGACCCTAGTAAAGCCCTAGAATAGGGACCGACCCTAGTAAAGTCCTAGAATAGGGACCAACTCTAGTAAAGCCCTAAAATAGGGACCGACCCTAGTAAAGTCCTAGAATAGGGACCGACCCTAGTAAAGCCCTAGAATAGGGACCAACTCTAGTAAAGCCCTAGAATAGGGACCAACTCTAGTAAAGCCCTAGAATAGGGACCAACTCTAGTAAAGCCCTAGAATAGGGACCAACTCTAGTAAAGCCCTAGAATAGGGACCAACTCTAGTAAAGCCCTAGAATAGGGACCAACTCTAGTAAAGCCCTAGAATAGGGACCAACTCTAGTAAAGCCCTAGAATAGGGACCAACTCTAGTAAAGCCCTAGAATAGGGACCAACTCTAGTAAAGCCCTAGAATAGGGACCAACTCTAGTAAAGCCCTAGAATAGGGACCGACCCTTGTAAAGCCCTAAAATAAGGACCGACCCTAGTAAAGCCCTAGAATAGGGACCAACTCTAGTAAAGCCCTAGAATAGGGACCAACTCTAGTAAAGCCCTAGAATAGGGACCAACTCTAGTAAAGCCCTAGAATAGGGACCAACTCTAGTAAAGCCCTAGAATAGGGACCGACCCTTGTAAAGCCCTAAAATAAGGACCGACCCTAGTAAAGCCCTAGAATAGGGACCAACTCTAGTAAAGCCCTAGAATAGGGACCAACTCTAGTAAAGCCCTAGAATAGGGACTAACTCTAGTAAAGCCCTAGAATAGGGACCAACTCTAGTAAAGCCCTAGAATAGGGACCAACTCTAGTAAAGCCCTAGAATAGGGACCAACGCTAGTAAGGTCCTAGAATAGGGACCAACCCTAGTAAAGCCCTAGAATAGGGACCAACCCTAGTAAAGTCCTAGAATAGGGACCAACCCTAGTAAAGTCCTAGAATAGGGACCAACCCTAGTAAAGTCCTAGAATAGGGACCGACCCTAGTAAAGTCCTAGAATAGGGACGAACCCTAGTAAAGTCCTAGAATAGGGACCAACCCTAGTAAAGCCCTAGAATAGGGACCAACCCTAGTAAAGTCCTAGAATAGGGACCAACCCTAGTAAAGTCCTAGAATAGGGGCCAACCCTAGTAATGTCTGAGAATAGGGGCCAACCCTAGTAAAGCCCTAGAATAGGGACCAACCCTAGTAAAGTCCTAGAATAGGGACCAACCCTAGTAAAGTCCTAGAATAGGGACCGACCCTAGTAAAGTCCTAGAATAGGGACCAACCCAAGTAAAGTCCTAGAATAGGGACCAACTCTAGTAAAGCCCTAGAATAGGGACCAACTCTAGTAAAGCCCTAGAATAGGGACCAACCCTAGTAAAGCCCTAGAATAGGGACCAACTCTAGTAAAGCCCTAGAATAGGGACCGACCCTAGTAAAGCCCTAGAATAGGGACCGACCCTAGTAAAGTCCTAGAATAGGGGCCGACCGTAGTAAAGCCCTAGAATAGGGATGAACCCTAGTAAGGCCCTAGAATAGGGACCAACCATAGTAAGGCCCTAGAATAGGGACCAACCCTAGTAAAGTCCTAGAATAGGGACCAACCCTAGTAAAGCCCTAGAATAGGGACCAACCCTAGTAAAGCCCTAGAATAGGGACCGACCCTAGTAAAGTCCTAGAATAGGGACCAACCCTAGTAAAGCCCTAGAATAGGGACCAACCCTAGTAAAGTCCTAGAATAGGGACCAACCCTAGTAAAGCCCTAGAATAGGGACCAACCCTAGTAAAGTCCTAGAATAGGGACCAACCCTAGTAAAGCCCTAGAATAGGGACCAACCCTAGTAAAGTCCTAGAATAGGGACCAACCCTAGTAAAGTCCTAGAATAGGGACCAACCCTAGTAAAGCCCTAGAATAGGGACCAACCCTAGTAAAGCCCTAGAATAGGGACCAACCCTAGTAAAGTCCTAGAATAGGGACCAACCCTAGTAAAGCCCTAGAATAGGGACCAACCCTAGTAAAGCCCTAGAATAGGGACCAACCCTAGTAAAGTCCTAGAATAGGGACCAACCCTAGTAAAGCCCTAGAATAGGGGCCGACCGTAGTAAAGCCCTAGAATAGGGATGAACCCTAGTAAGGCCCTAGAATAGGGACCAACCCTAGTAAAGCCCTAGAATAGGGACCAACCCTAGTAAAGTCCTAGAATAGGGACCAACCCTAGTAAAGCCCTAAAATAGGGACCGACCCTAGTAAAGCCCTAGAATAGGGGCCGACCCTAGTAAATCCCTAGAATAGGGACCGACCCTAGTAAAGCCCTAAAATAGGGACCGACCCGAGTAAAGCCCTAAAATAGGGACCAACCCTAGTAAAGCCCTAGAATAGGGACCGACCCTAGTAAATCCCTAGAATAGGGACCGACCCTAGTAAATCCCTAGAATAGGGACCGACCCTAGTAAAGCCCTAGAATAGGGACCGACCCTAGTAAAGCCCTAGAATAGGGACCGACCCTAGTAAAGCCCTAAAATAAGGACCGACCCTAGTAAAGCCCTAGAATAGGGACCGACCCTAGTAAAGCCCTAGAATAGGGACCGACCCTAGTAAAGCCCTAGAATAGGGACCAACTCTAGTAAAGCCCTAGAATAGGGACCAACTCTAGTAAAGCCCTAGAATAGGGACCGACCCTAGTAAAGCCCTAGAATAGGGACCAACTCTAGTAAAGTCCTAGAATAGGGACCGACCCTAGTAAAGCCCTAGAATAGGGACCAACTCTAGTAAAGCCCTAGAATAGGGACCGACCCTAGTAAAGCCCTAGAATAGGGACCAACTCTAGTAAAGCCCTAGAATAGGGACCAACTCTAGTAAAGCCCTAGAATAGAGACCGACCCTAGTAAAGCCCTAGAATAGGGACCAACTCTAGTAAAGCCCTAGAATAGGGACCGACCCTAGTAAAGCCCTAAAATAAGGACCGACCCTAGTAAAGCCCTAGAATAGGGACCGACCCTAGTAAAGCCCTAGAATAGGGACCAACTCTAGTAAAGCCCTAGAATAGGGACCGACTCTAGTAAAGCCCTAGAATAGGGACCAACCCTAGTAAAGTCCTAGAATAGGGACCGACCCTAGTAAAGCCCTAGAATAGGGACCAACTCTAGTAAAGTCCTAGAATAGGGACCAACTCTAGTAAAGCCCTAGAATAGAGACCGACCCTAGTAAAGCCCTAGAATAGGGACCAACTCTAGTAAATCCCTAGAATAGGGACCGACCCTAGTAAAGCCCTAAAATAAGGACCGACCCTAGTAAAGCCCTAGAATAGGGACCGACCCTAGTAAAGCCCTAGAATAGGGACCGACCCTAGTAGAGAGAGAGAGAGAGAAGTAACAGGGATACAGAGAGAGGTACTCTAGTAAAGCCCTAGAATAGGGACCAACTCTAGTAAAGCCCTAGAATAGGGACCAACTCTAGTAAAGCCCTAGAATAGGGACCGATCCTAGTAGAGAGAGAGAGAGAGAGAGGAGAAGTAACAGGGATACAGAGAGAGGTACTCTAGTAAAGCCCTAGAATAGGGACCAACTCTATCTCCTAGAGAGATCAAGGACCTGTGTTTTTCTCCTCCTTTGTGTTCTGTTCTTTTATTTGTGCAAAATCATGACTTTCTGTCGCTTATGAAGAACAGAGAAGTGGCATCCATTATTCATGAGGGTTGGGATATGAAACTGAAAGGTTGGGATATGAAACTGAAGGGTTGGGATATGAAACTGAAGGGTTGGGATATGAAACTGAAAGGTTGGGATATGAAACTGAAAGGTTGGGATATGAAACTGAAAGGTTGGGATATGAAACTGAAAGGTTGGAATATGAAACTGAAAGGTTGGGATATGAAACTGAAAGGTTGGGATATGAAACTGAAAGGTTGGGATATGAAACTGAAGGGTTGGGATATGAAACTGAAGGGTTGGGATATGAAACTGAAAGGTTGGGATATGAAACTGAAAGGTTGGGATATGAAACTGAAAGGTTGGGATATGAAACTGAAAGGTTGGGATATGAAACTGAAGAGTTGGAATATGAAACTGAAAAGTTGGAATATGAAACTGAAAGGTTGGGATATGAAACTGAAGAGTTGGGATATGAAACTGAAGAGTTGGAATATGAAACTGAAAGGTTGGGATATGAAACTGAAGGGTTGGAATATGAAACTGAAAGGTTGGAATATGAAACTGAAGGGTTGGGATATGAAACTGAAAGGTTGGGATATGAAACTGAAAGGTTGGGATATGAAACTGAAAGGTTGGGATATGAAACTGAAAGGTTGGGATATGACTTTGCTAGCGGCAGAAGCGATGCTAAAGTTTACCCCCCGTAGTGTGACAAACACTGGCTTGCGTCCCCAAAAACGGCACCCTATTCCCCATACAAAGTGCACAAATTTTGAGCAAAGTCAATATGAGTGCACACTTCATAGGGAATATAGGGTGCCGTTTTGGGACAGAGTCATTATAACACGTTGAGTGGCGGTCTGTTATGGGGCTGCTAGCAGAAACCTGGAGAGACTATCTGTTCACATCAGCCCTCGGTCCTGCTCCTCTTTTTTCCCCGGTAAAGTCATTATTAAGTTAGTGAGATGGGCTGATGTCACGGTCTGTGAGGGATTTGTGTGAGAGTGTGTGGCTTCTCAGCAACACCGAGGAGCTGATGGTGGACTACAGTAAACGGAGGGTTGAGCACGTCCCCTCATCCTCACCGACGGGGTTGTAGTGGAGCCCGGGGGTTGAGAGCTTCAAGTTCCTCGTTGTCCACAACACTAAGGATCTATCTTGGTACAAACACACCAACACAGTTGTGAGGAGGGCACGACAACGCCTCTTCTCCCTCAGGAGGCTGAAAAGATCCTCAAAAAGTTCTACAGTTGCACCATTGAGAGCATCTTGACTGGCTGCATCACCGCCTGGTACGGCAACTGCTTGGCATCTAACCGTAAGGTACTACAGTGGGTAGTGTGTACTGCCCAGGTCACCACTGGGTCCAAGCTTCCTGCCATCCAGGACCTCTATACCAGGCGGTGTCAGAGGAAGGCTCAAAACATTGTCATAGACTGTTCTCTCTGCTACTGCATGGCACTACACCACTGGGTCCAGTCTTCCTGCCATCCAGGACCTCTATACCAGGCGGTGTCAGAGGAAGGCAGTCATAGACTGTTCTCTCTGCTACCGCATGGCACTACACCACTGGGTCCAGTCTTCCTGCCATCCAGGACCTCTATACCAGGCGGTGTCAGAGGAAGGCAGTCATAGACTGTTCTCTCTGCTACCGCATGGCACTACACCACTGGGTCCAGTCTTCCTGCCATCCAGGACCTCTATACCAGGCGGTGTCAGAGGAAGGCAGTCATAGACTGTTCTCTCTGCTACCGCATGGCACTACACCACTGGGTTCAATCTTCCTGCCATCCAGGACCTCTATACCAGGCGGTGTCAGAGGAAGGCAGTCATAGACTGTTCTCTCTGCTACCGCATGGCACTACACCACTGGGTTCAATCTTCCTGCCATCCAGGACCTCTATACCAGGCGGTGTCAGAGGAAGGCAGTCATAGACTGTTCTCTCTGCTACCGCATGGCACTACACCACTGGGTCCAGTCTTCCTGCCATCCAGGACCTCTATACCAGGCGGTGTCAGAGGAAGGCAGTCATAGACTGTTCTCTCTGCTACCGCATGGCACTACACCACTGGGTCCAGTCTTCCTGCCATCCAGGACCTCTATACCAGGCGGTGTCAGAGGAAGGCAGTCATAGACTGTTCTCTCTGCTACCGCATGGCACTACACCACTGGGTTCAATCTTCCTGCCATCCAGGACCTCTATACCAGGCGGTGTCAGAGGAAGGCAGTCATAGACTGTTCTCTCTGCTACCGCATGGCACTATACCACTGGGTTCAATCTTCCTGCCATCCAGGACCTCTATACCAGGCGGTGTCAGAGGAAGGCAGTCATAGACTGTTCTCTCTGCTACCGCATGGCACTACACCACTGGGTCCAGTCTTCCTGCCATCCAGGACCTCTATACCAGGCGGTGTCAGAGGAAGGCAGTCATAGACTGTTCTCTCTGCTACCGCATGGCACTATACCACTGGGTCCAGTCTTCCTGCCATCCAGGACCTCTATACCAGGCGGTGTCAGAGGAAGGCAGTCCTAGACGGCATGGCATTGTTACCGGTGCACTGAGACTGTTCGTCTACACCTGTTGTTTACGAAGCATGTGATGAATAACAATGTATTTGCGTGTGTGTGTGTGTGTGTGTGTTTGTCTGTGTAAGAGGTGTGTGTGTGTGTTTGTGTGTGTGTGTGTGCTTGTCTGTGGAAGAGGTGTGTGTGTGCTTGTCTCTGTAAATGGTGTGTGTGTGTGTGTGTGTGTGTGTGTGTGTGTGTGTGTGTGTGTGTGTGTGTGTGTGTGTGTGTGTGTGTGTGTGTGTGTGTGTGTGTGTGTGTGTGTGTGTGTGTGTGTGTGTGTGTGTGAGGTGTGAATGAGGAATGGATGTTCCATTTTGTGAAGAACATGTGAGTGGTGTGTGTGTGAGAGGTGTGTGTTGGGAGGGTGTGTGTGTGTGTGTGTGTGTGTTTAATTGAGTTCACTCTCATGCTACCTCCACTCTCCTTATCTCCCTGCCGATGAGTCACAGACAGTGAGCACTCACAAGAGTATAGCTTATTTGTGTTGTGTGTGTGTGTGTGTGTGTGTGTGTGTGTGAGAGAGAGAGAGAGAGAGAGAGAGAGAGAGAGAGAGAGAGAGAGAGAGAGAGAGAGAGAGAGAGAGAGAGAGAGAGAGAGAGAGAGAGAGAGAGAGAGAGAGAGAGAGAGAGAGAGAGAGACAGAGAGAGAGAGAGCATAATCCTGTCCTTCTCCCAGCCCACCTAGCTGTCAGAGGTACCAGATGTAATTATGTTCGTGACAGAGACAGACTGAACCAGACAGATAGCATATGGCTCAGGGTAGGTGGCTGAGAGACAGACTGAACCAGACAGGGTAGGTAGGTGGCTGAGAGACAGACTGAACCAGACAGGGTAGGTGGCTGAGAGACAGACTGAACCAGACAGGGTAGGTGGCTGAGAGACAGACTGAACCAGACAGATAGCATATGGCTCAGGGTAGGTGGCTGAGAGACAGACTGAACCAGACAGGGTAGGTAGGTGGCTGAGAGACAGACTGAACCAGACAGGTGGCTGAGAGACAGACTGAACCAGACAGTTAGCATACATCTCAGGGTAGGTGGCTGAGAGACAGACTGAACCAGACAGGGTAGGTGGCTGAGAGACAGACTGAACCAGACAGGTGGCTGAGAGACAGACTGAACCAGACAGTTAGCATACATCTCAGGGTCGGTGGCTGAGAGACAGACTGAACCAGACAGATAGCATATGGCTCAGGGTAGGTGGCTGAGAGACAGACCGAACCAGACAGATAGCATATGGCTCAGGGTAGGTGGCTGAGAGACAGACTGAACCAGACAGATAGCATATGGCTCAGGGTAGGTGGCTGAGAGACAGACTGAACCAGACAGATAGCATATGGCTCAGGGTAGGTGGCTGAGAGACAGACCGAACCAGACAGATAGCATATGGCTCAGGGTAGGTGGCTGAGAGACAGACTGAACCAGACAGATAGCATATGGCTAAGGGTAGGTGGCTGAGTGACAGACCGAACCAGACAGATAGCATATGGCTCAGGGTAGGTGGCTGAGAATTGTCATGACTCTCAGGCCCCACCACCTGCCTACATCACTGGCTGTGCCCCTACAGTGCCTACATCTATATAGAATACTTTAACTACCCCACAATTCTCCTCTCATGCTTTGACTAGCTACAGTCACATATCTTGCTTTGGTATGTCGTCCCAACATGCATTTGTCAATTTGTAGAACACCTCAGCTGTTCCTACATAGAGATTCACCCAGCAGCAGACCGGGCCGTACAGATTCACCCAGCAGTTACCTGCTCCTTGGATGGCCGGGCCGTACAGATTCACCCAGCAGTTACCTGCTCCTTGGATGACCGGGCCGTACAGATTCACCCAGCAGTTACCTGCTCCTTGGATGGCCGGGCCGTACAGATTCACCCAGCAGTTACCTGCTCCTTGGATGGCCGGGCCGTACAGATTCACCCAGCAGTTACCTGCTCCTTGGATGGCTGGGTCGTACCAGTCAATGTTGGAGTTGTACTTACACAGCTCTAGGCGACCAGCGCTTGCTTGTGTGTGTGTGTGTGTGTGTGTGTGTGTGTGTGTGTGTGTGTGTGTGTGTGTGTGTGTGTGTGTGTGTGTGTGCATGTCTGTGTGTGTGTGTATTATTTAACCTCTCTCCTCCCTCCCTCTAGGTGATGACCCAGGCAGAGGGCCAACAGAAGAACCTGGTTAACTCCATAGAGTCCCTGCCCTCCCGTGGTCCTCTGTCCTCCTTAGACCAGGACCTTCTTCTCCTCAAGGCCACGTCAGCAGCTACCCTCTCCTGTCTGGGGGAGTGTCTCCACATGCTGCAACACAATGTCAGCCAGGTACGTCAGCAGCTACCCTCTCCTGTCTGGGGGAGTGTCTCCACATGCTGCAACACAATGTCAGCCAGGTACGTCAGCAGCTACCCTCTCCTGTCTGGGGGAGTGTCTCCACATGCTGTCAGCCAGGTACATCAGCAGCTACTCTCTCCTGTCTGGGGGGAGTGTCTCCACACGCTGCAACACAATGTCAGCCAGGTATGTCAGCAGCTACCCTCTCCTGTCTGGGGGGAGTGTCTCCACATGCTGTCAGCCAGGTACGTCAGCAGCTACCCTCTCCTGTCTGGGGGAGTGTCTCCACATGCTGTCAGCCAGGTATGTCAGCAGCTACCCTCTCCTGTCTGGGGGGAGTGTCTCCACATGCTGTCAGCCAGGTATGTCAGCAGCTACCCTCTCCTGTCTGGGGGGAGTGTCTCCACATGCTGTCAGCCAGGTATGTCAGCAGCTACCCTCTCCTGTCTGGGGGAGTGTCTCCACATGCTGTCATCCAGGTACGTCAGCAGCTACCCTCTCCTGTCTGGGGGAGTGTCTCCACATGCTGTCAGCCAGGTATGTCAGCAGCTACCCTCTCCTGTCTGGGGGAGTGTCTCCACATGCTGTCAGCCAGGTATGTCAGCAGCTACCCTCTCCTGTCTGGGGGGAGTGTCTCCACATGCTGTCAGCCAGGTATGTCAGCAGCTACCCTCTCCTGTCTGGGGGGAGTGTCTCCACATGCTGTCAGCCAGGTATGTCAGCAGCTACCCTCTCCTGTCTGGGGGAGTGTCTCCACATGCTGTCATCCAGGTACGTCAGCAGCTACCCTCTCCTGTCTGGGGGAGTGTCTCCACATGCTGCAACACAATGTCAGCCAAGTATGGACATGTACAATGTGACTGAGTGACAGTCAGAGGGTATACTGTATAGGTGACCATGAATATGGTGGGAGTGAGCCAACAGGGGTTGTCAGGTACCACTTACTGCCGATGTTCCCTTGAGCAAGGAACTTAACCCCCTAAACTGCTGGTTTCTGCTCCAGCCTCTCCAACCTATCAGAGGGGTTGGATACAGGTGGAGATCCTCTCCAACCTATCAGAGGGGTTGGATACAGCAGGAGATCCTCTCCAACCTATCAGAGGGGTTGGATACAGCAGGAGATCCTCTCCAACCTATCAGAGGGGTTGGATACAGCAGGAGATCCTCTCCAACCTATCAGAGGGGTTGGATACAGCAGGAGATCCTCTCCAACCTATCAGAGGGGTTGGATACAGGTGGAGATCCTCTCCAACCTATCAGAGGGTTGGATACAGCTGGAGATCCTCTCCAACCTATCAGAGGGGTTGGATACAGCTGGAGATCCTCTTCAACCTATCAGAGGGGTTGGATACAGCAGGAGATCATCTTCAACCTATCAGAGGGGTTGGATACAGCAGGAGATCCTCTCCAACCTATCAGAGGGTTGGATACAGCAGGAGATCCTCTCCAACCTATCAGAGGGGTTGGATACAGCTGGAGATCCTCTCCAACCTATCAGAGGGGTTGGATACAGCTGGAGATCCTCTTCAACCTATCAGAGGGGTTGGATACAGCAGTAGATCCTCTCCAACCTATCAGAGGGGTTGGATACAGCAGGAGATCCTCTCCAACCTATCAGAGGGGTTGGATACAGCAGGAGATCCTCTCCAACCTATCAGAGGGGTTGGATACAGCTGGAGATCCTCTCCAACCTATCAGAGGGGTTGGATACAGCAGGAGATCCTCTCCAACCTATCAGAGGGGTTGGATACAGCTGGAGATCCTCTCCAACCTATCAGAGGGGTTGGATACAGCAGGAGATCCTCTCCAACCTATCAGAGGGGTTGGATACAGCAGGAGATCCTCTCCAACCTATCAGAGGGGTTGGATACAGCAGGAGATCCTCTCCAACCTATCAGAGGGGTTGGATACAGCAGGAGATCCTCTCCAACCTATCAGAGGGGTTGGATACAGCAGGAGATCCTCTCCAACCTATCAGAGGGGTTGGATACAGCAGGAGATCCTCTCCAACCTATCAGAGGGGTTGGATACAGCAGGAGATCCTCTCCAACCTATCAGAGGGGTTGGATACAGCAGGAGATCCATTTCTGTTTCCTAAGAGATTAGTATTGTTCTCCTCTCCTATCCCAGGCCGCGCAGCATGTCACCCTGGGTCGCTCAGACAGCCAGGACCGGAGTCAGAGCCCCATCCACAAACAGACGTCCAGCCAGAGTAACAGCAACATCTCCAGTCAGACTCACAACCACAACCACAACCAGTTCAAGAAGCAGATGAGCCTGGATCCCAACCATGTTCCCACCGCACCAACAGGTCAGTTTACTATTAGAGTCTCTCTGTAACCGGTATGTTCCTGATGGTCAGTATGTGTTCCTGATGGTCAGTGTGTTCCTGATGGTCAGTGTGTTCCTGATGGTCAGTGTGTTCCTGATGGTCAGTATGTGTTCCTGGTGGTCAGTATGTGTTCCTGATGGTCAGTGTGTTCCTGATGGTCAGTGTGTTCCTGATGGTCAGTATGTGTTCCTGATGGTCAGTGTGTTCCTGATGGTCAGTATGTGTTCCTGGTGGTCAGTGTGTTCCTGATGGTCAGTGTGTGTTCCCGATGGTCAGTATATGTTCCTGATGGTCAGTGTGTTCCTGATGGTCAGTGTGTTCCTGATGGTCAGTGTGTTCCTGAAGGTCAGTATGTTCCTGATGGTCAATATGTGTTCCTGGTGGTCAGTGTGTTCCTGATGGTCAGTGTGTGTTCCTGGTGGTCAGTGTGTTCCTGGTGGTCAGTGTGTTCCTGATGGTCAGTGTGTGCTCCTGATGGTCAGTGTGTTCCTGGTGGTCAGTGTGTTCCTGATGGTCAGTGTGTGCTCCTGATGGTCAGTGTGTTCCTGATGGTCAGTATGTGTTCCTGATGGTCAGTGTGTGTTCCTGATGGTCAGTATGTGTTCCTGATGGTCAGTGTGTTCCTGATGGTTAGTGTGTGTTCCTGATGGTCAGTGTGTTCCTGATGGTCAGTATGTGTTCCTGATGGTCAGTGTGTTCCTGATGGTCAGTGTGTTCCTGATGGTCAGTGTGTGTTCCTGATGGTCAGTATGTGTTCCTGGTGGTCAGTGTGTTCCTGATGGTTAGTGTGTGTTCCTGGTGGTCAGTGTGTTCCTGGTGGTCAGTGTGTTCCTGATGGTCAGTGTGTGTTCCTGATGGTTAGTGTGTTCCTGATGGTCAGTGTGTGTTCCTGATGGTCAGTGTGTGTTCCTGATGGTCAGTGTGTTCCTGATGGTCAGTGTGTTCCTGATGGTCAGTATGTGTTCCTGGTGGTCAGTGTGTTCGTGATGGTTAGTGTGTGTTCCTGGTGGTCAGTGTGTTCCTGGTGGTCAGTGTGTTCCTGATGCTCAGTGTGTTCCTGATGCTCAGTGTGTTCCTGATGGTCAGTGTGTTCCTGATGGTCAGTGTGTTCCCGATGGTCAGTATATGTTCCTGATGGTCAGTATGTGTTCCTGATGGTCAGTATGTTCCTGATGGTCAGTATGTGTTCCTGGAGGTCAGTGTGTTCCTGATGGTCAGTATGTGTTCCTGATGGTCAGTGTGTTCCTGATGGTCAGTGTGTTCCTGATGGTCAGTATGTGTTCCTGGTGGTCAGTGTGTTCGTGATGGTTAGTGTGTGTTCCTGATGGTCAGTGTGTTCCTGATGGTCAGTGTGTTCCTGGTGGTCAGTATGTGTTCCTGGTGGTCAGTGTGTTCGTGATGGTCAGTGTGTGTTCCTGATGGTCAGTGTGTGTTCCTGATGGTCAGTATGTGTTCCTGGTGGTCAGTGTGTTCGTGATGGTTAGTGTGTGTTCCTGATGGTCAGTGTGTTCCTGATGGTCAGTGTGTTCCTGATGGTCAGTATGTGTTCCTGATGGTCAGTATGTGTTCCTGATGGTCAGTATGTTTTACTGATGGTCAGTATGTGTTCCTGATGGTCAGTATGTGTTACTGATGGTCAGTATGTGTTCCTGATGGTCAGTGTGTTCCTGATGGTCAGTATGTGTTACTGATGGTCAGTATGTGTTACTGATGGTCAGTGTGTGTTCCTGATGGTCAGTGTGTTCCTGCTGGTCAGTATGTGTTACTGATGGTCAGTGTGTGTTCCTGATGGTCAGTATGTGTTACTGATGGTCAGTGTGTTCCTGATGGTCAGTATGTGTTACTGATGGTCAGTATGTGTTCCTGATGGTCAGTGTGTTCCTGATGGTCAGTGTGTTCCTGATGGTCAGTGTGTTCCTGATGGTCAGTATGTGTTACTGATGGTCAGTGTGTGTTCCTGATGGCCAGTATGTGTTACTGATGGTCAGTATGTGTTCCTGATGGTCAGTGTGTTCCTGATGGTCAGTATGTGTTCCTGGTGGTCAGTGTGTTCGTGATGGTCAGTGTGTGTTCCTGATGGTCAGTGTGTTCCTGATGGTCAGTGTGTTCCTGATGGTCAGTGTGTTCCTGATGGTCAGTGTGTTCCTGATGGTCAGTATGTGTTCCTGATGGTCAGTGTGTTCCTGATGGTCAGTGTGTTCCTGATGGTCAGTGTGTGTTCCTGATGGTCAGTATGTGTTCCTGATGGTCAGTGTGTGTTCCTGATGGTCAGTGTGTTCCTGATGGTCAGTGTGTTCCTGATGGTCAGTATGTGTTCCTGATGGTCAGTATGTTACTGATGGTCAGTATGTTCTGTCTGTCTCCAGACAGCTTCTCAGGATGGTCTAGATCTCCCTCAGAGAAGCAGGTGACCAGTAGAGGAGGGACACCTCTTCCACACATTCCCTCTCCAGCACACATCAACAAGGAGGTGGTCAGCAACTCTGTGGTAAGAAACACACCTGCTCTCTGTGTTGGGAGAAATAACACCATGTATTCTCTCACCTAATGGGAGGGGGGATGGAGGGAGGGAGGGAGGGGGAGAGGGAGGGAGGGAGTGAGGGAGGGAGGGGTTCAATGAGGGAGGGAGTGAGTGAGGATGGGAGGGAGAGGTTCAAGGAGGGAGGGGGAGGGAGGGAGAGGGAGAAGGGGGAGAGGGAGGGAGTGAGGGGAGGGAGGGGTTCAAGGAGGGAGGGAGGGAGTGAGGATGGGAGGGAGGGAGGGGTTCAAGGAGGGAGGGAGGGAGAGGGAGGGAGGGGTTTAAGGAGGGAGGGAGAGGGAGAAGGGGGAGAGGGAGGGAGGGGTTCAGGGAGGGAGGGAGGATGGAGGGAGGGAGGGGTTCAAGGAGGTAGGGAGAGAGGGAGGGAGAGGTTCAAGGAGGGAGGGAGGGAGGGAGAAGGAGGAGGGAGGGAGATGGAGAAGGGAGGGAGACGGGGGGAGAGGGAGACGGAGAGAGGGGGGGTAGGAAGAGAGAGAGAGAGAGAAGGGGGAGAGAGAAAGAAACTTCTATTCTACAGGGGGAAGTGTTCTAATTGGCCATGTTCTAGTTTGGATGTTTCTCTGTTTCTCTGTTTCTCCTGGGAGACTGGGGAGTGAAAGCCAGCTAGTTTGGATGTTTCTTATGTGTGATGGATGAAAGCCAGTTAGTTTGGATGTTTCTTATGTGTGATGGAGGAAACCAGCTCCCTCAGGAGGGAGAGTGAGTCAGTGCATCCAAGATGACGTAGACAGAAATGTCCTCTTCTCTCCCAGTTCAACTCAACCTCTGTCTCTGGCTCTGGCTCTGTCTCTGGCTCTGGCTCTGTCTCTGGCTCTGTCTCTGGCTCTGGCTCTGGCTCTGGCTCTGGCTCTGGCTCTGTCTCTGGCTCTGTCTCTGTCTCTGGCTCTTTGTCTCTGTCTCGTTCTCTCTCTCTCTCTCTCTCTCTCTCTCTCTCTCTCTCTCTCTCTCTCTCTCTCTCTCTCTCTTCTCTCTCTCTCTCATTGGTTGTTAGGAGCATATTACCCACGTGGGTGATTGAAAGATGAACTGAGGTTCACACTCCAGTCCAGTTAGTGGTGGTAATGCACCTTAAAGTTGGTTGCCAACCGCCATATAAAGTCCACAGAAGAAGAAGCCTGAAGGAAGGAGAGATTACTAGAAACTCAGTTTCCCCTTTTAACTGTGGATTATTGGTCAGAGTAGAGGACCTTGTGCATTTCAGGTAAAATAACAACCCAGTGTTTTATATCCCAGAACAAATGAGCGAGTAACAACAAGCTAGCTAGCTAAAAATTGGCCATGAATGTTAATGCTCAGTTGGTTCAGAGTTCTCTTTTTGATATTTCAACCTGCGTGTCCTGATCACGTCTGGTGTGGATGGACAAAGTCAACATGTACGCGTGTCTGGTCTAGTCACCATGTAAGGCAGGGATGGGAAACTGCCCCCCCCCCCTTCTTTTGTAGGTCCACGGAACCATTTTAGGAACTCAGACAGGGTCTCAACTCCCTGTTGCTAGGTAGAATAGTAGAATACACAAGGTGACATTTTATAAATGTGGTCGTGAATCAGCAGTTCTTCTCTTGATATTGTCAGTCACTCAATTGGCTCATGTCAGCTAACATTTTTTTTTTAGGATTGGTAAATGAATCCAGCCAGCTATCTAAACCTGTAGAAATCATGGCTGAATTACAGACAACGGAGGCCCCTATTGATTTTGTAAGTCACTCAGGAATCATATTAACATGGTGTCAAGTCAGGACAAAATGTGTTGCAGGATATGAAAGGGTTCACAACATATTGTTCCACACAACGACCCTTCTCTCTCACAGGCAGCCTTTGTCAAGCTGTGCATTGGGAGGAGAAGGGACCCGTGAGACACGCAGGCCCGGCCCAGCCGAGCGCACGTGGGCCCTAACTGCCTTGAGCCTCGTGCACGTTGCCGTGTCGTGATACGGGGGGGTTCTTCTGTTCCGGATGACGCAGGGAGAAATGTTCCAAGCCTCAGGCACGACTTCTTAATATAATAATAATAATTCTTCAACACTGACATGCAAACATTATGTTTCATAACGTCACTGGGACTGGGACTGGGACTGGGTCTGGGACTGGGACTGGGACTGGGACTGGGACTGGGACTGGGACTGGGACTGGGACTGGGTCTGGGACTGGGACTGGGACTGGGTCTGGGACTGGGACTGGGTCTGGGACTGGGACTGGGACTGGGACTGGGACTGGGTCTGGGACTGGGACTGGGACTGGGACTGGGACTGGGTCTGGGACTGGGACTGGGACTGGGACTGGGTCTGGGACTGGGACTGGGACTGGGACTGGGACTGGGACTGGGTCTGGGACTGGGACTGGGACTGGGACTGGGACTGAGTCTGGGACTGGGACTGGGTCTGGGACTGGGTCTGGGACTGGGACTGGGACTGGGACTGGGACTGGGTCTGGGACTGGGTCTGGGACTGGGACTGGGACTGGGTCTGGGACTGGGACTGGGTCTGGGACTGGGACTGGGACTGGGTCTGGGACTGGGACTGGGACTGGGTCTGGGACTGGGTCTGGGACTGGGACTGGGACTGGGACTGGGTCTGGGACTGGGACTGGGACTGGGTCTGGGACTGGGTCTGGGACTGGGACTGGGACTGGGACTGGGTCTGGGACTGGGTCTGGGACTGGGACTGGGACTGGGTCTGGGACTGGGTCTGGGACTGGGACTGGGACTGGGACTGGGTCTGGGACTGGGACTGGGTCTGGGACTGGGTCTGGGACTGGGACTGGGTCTGGGTCTGGGACTGGGACTGGGTCTGGGACTGGGACTGGGACTCTGGGACTGGGTCTAGGACTGGGACTGGGTCTGGGACTTGGTCTGGGTCTGGGACTGGGTCTGGGACTGGGTCTGGGACTGGGACTCTGGGACTGGGTCTAGGACTGGGACTGGGACTATGACTGGGTCTGGGACTGGGTCTGGGACTGGGTCTGGGTCTGGGACTGGGACTGGGAATGGGACTGGGACTGGGAATGGGACTGGGTCTGGGACTGGGACTGGGACTGGGTCCGGGACTGGGACTGGGACTGGGACTGGGTCTGGGACTGGGACTGGGTCTGGGACTGGGACTGGGACTGGGTCTGGGACTGGGACTGGGACTGGGTCTGGGACTGGGACTGTGACTGGGTCTGGGACTGGGTCTGGGACTGGGTCTGGGACTGGGTCTGGGACTGGGTCTGGGACTGGGACTGGGTCTGGGACTGGGACTGAGTCTGGGACTGGGACTGGGTCTGGGACTGGGTCTGGGACTGTGACTCTGGGACTGGGACTCTGGGTCTGGGACTGGGACTCTGGGACTGGGACTCTGGGTCTAGGACTGGGACTGGGTCTGGGACTTGGTCTGGGTCTGGGACTGGGTCTGGGACTGGGTCTGGGACTGGGTCTGGGACTGGGACTCTGGGACTGGGACTGGGTCTAGGACTGGGACTATGACTGGGTCTGGGACTGGGTCTGGGACTGGGTCTGAGACTGGGTCTGGGACTGGGACTGGGACTGGGTCTGGATCTGGGTCTGGGACTGGGACTGGGACTGGGACTGGGTCTGGGACTGGGTCTGGGACTGGGACTGGGTCTGGGACTGGGACTGAGTCTGGGACTGGGTCTGGGACTGGGTCTGGGTCTGGGACTGGGACTCTGGGACTGGGTCTAGGACTGGGACTGGGTCTGGGACTGGGTCTGGGTCTGGGACTGGGACTGGGTCTGGGACTGGGACTGGGTCTGGGACTGGGACTGGGACTCTGGGACTGGGTCTGGGACTGGGACTGGGTCTGTGACTGGGTCTGGGACTGGGACTGGGACTCTGGGTCTGGGACTGGGACTGGGACTCTGGGTCTGGGACTGGGACTCTGGGTCTGGGACTGAGACTGGGACTGGGACTGCTTTTATATCATCCCCTGGCCCGTCCCTCCTTCAGGACCCTGACCCGTCCCTCCTTCAGGACCCTGACCCGTCCCTGGCCCGTCCCTCCTCCAGGACCCTGACCCGTCCCTGGCCCGTCCCTCCTTCAGGACCCTGACCCGTCCCTGGCCCGTCCCTCCTTCAGGACCCTGACCCGTCCCTCCTTCAGGACCCTGACCCGTCCCTGGCCCGTCCCTCCTTCAGGACCCTGACCCGTCCCTGGCCCGTCCCTCCTTCAGGACCCTGACCCGTCCCTCCTTCAGGACCCTGACCCGTCCCTGGCCCGTCCCTCCTTCAGGACCCTGACCCATC
The DNA here is from genome assembly GCF_023373465.1 of Oncorhynchus keta. NCBI lineage: Eukaryota > Metazoa > Chordata > Actinopteri > Salmoniformes > Salmonidae > Oncorhynchus > Oncorhynchus keta. Next base: position 108,601 of record NW_026290918.1, on the reverse strand, counting down.
CCTCCTTCAGGACCCTGACCCGTCCCTCCTTCAGGACCCTGGCCCGTCCCTCCTTCAGGTCCCTGACCCGTCCCTCCTTCAGGACCCTGACCCGTCCCTCCTTCAGGTCCCTGACCCGTCCCTCCTTCAGGACCCTGACCCGTCCCTCCTTCAGGACCCTGACCTGTCCCTGACCCGTCCCTCCTTCAGGACCCTGACCCGTCCCTGGCCCGTCCCTCCTTCAGGACAATGGCCCGTCCCTCCTTCAGGACCCTGGCCCTTCCCTCCTTCAGGACCCTGACCCATCCCTCCTTCAGGAGAGAGACAAGGATGGGAATCAGAATGTGGATTCGTATCTGGAATCCCTATAGTTGAACTTGTCGTTTCTATCTATCTTTGAAGACAAGACCTCATTCACCTATAATGGCTGAAAGTAGTCAGGTTGTGTTTCGAACACAGACATCTAATATCATAAGAAATACTGTTGTTTTTATTTAGCCTTTATTTAACCAGGCGAGTCAGTTCAGAACACATTCTTATTTACCATGACGTCCTACTCCGGCCAAACCCGGACCACGCTGGGCCAAGTGCGCCGCCCTGTGGGACTCCCAATCACGGCCGGGTGGCGATACAGCCCTGGATTTGAACCGGGGTGTCTGTTGTGACACCTCTAGCACTCGAGATGCAGTGCCTTAGACCTCCACGCCACTCGGGGGCGCTGTTACATGCAGGTGATAGTAAGCGTAGGCTCTCGTAGACAGACCCAGTGGGACTGGGTGAGATGATGTTTACGGGGGATTTAACCAGTCACCTACCAAAACAGTTATTCTCAAACCTCTTAACCATATAAGACTGACTTAGTCTGGGTTTCTGGATCACAACTTTGTGACACCTGCTGTTGTAAAAAAAATGGCTCTATAAATACATTTGGATTGATGGACATTAAGCACTGTACTTTCCACCTACGTCAAGGAAACTAAAGAGTTGATTAGCTATGCCTTGTTTGTGTCTGTGTGCTATCTCTCTCTGAGTTGATTAGCTATGCCTTGTTTGTGTCTGTGTGCTATCTCTCTCTGAGTTGATTAGCTATGCCTTGTTTGTGTCTGTGTGCTATCTCTGAGTTGATTAGCTATGCCTTGTTTGTGTCTGTGTGCTATCTCTCTCTGAGTTGATTAGCTATGCCTTGTTTGTGTCTGTGTGCTATCTCTCTCTGAGTTGATTAGCTATGCCTTGTTTGTGTCTGTGTGCTATCTCTCTCTGAGTTGATTAGCTATGCCTTGTTTGTCTGTGTGCTATCTCTCTCTGAGTTGATTAGCTATGCCTTGTTAGTGTCTGTGTGCTATCTCTGAGTTGATTAGCTATGCCTTGTTTGTGTCTGTGTGCTATCTCTCTCTGAGTTGATTAGCTATGCCTTGTTTGTGTCTGTGTGCTATCTCTGAGTTGATTAGCTATGCCTTGTTTGTGTCTGTGTGCTATCTCTCTCTGAGTTGATTAGCTATGCCTTGTTTGTGTCTGTGTGCTATCTCTCTCTGAGTTGATTAGCTATGCCTTGTTTGTGTCTGTGTGCTATCTCTCTCTGAGTTGATTAGCTATGCCTTGTTTGTGTCTGTGTGCTATCTCTCTCTGAGTTGATTAGCTATGCCTTGTTTGTGTCTGTGTGCTATCTCTCTCTGAGTTGATTAGCTATGCCTTGTTTGTGTCTGTGTGCTATCTCTCTCTGAGTTGATTAGCTATGCCTTGTTTGTGTCTGTGTGCTATCTCTCTCTGAGTTGATTAGCTATGCCTTGTTTGTGTCTGTGTGCCACCTCTCTCTGTGGTCCAGTGATTTCTGACTGTGTAGTACAGTACAGGAACGGTACCAGGCGGTGTAAAACAGTACTGCCAAACCAACTCCTCACTTTACAGCAGGGAAAGAAGAAAGTGTGTGTGTGTGTGTGTGTGTGTGTGTGTGTGTGTGTGTGTGTGTGTGTGTGTGTGTGTGTGTGTGTGTGTGTGTGTGTGTGTGTGTGTCTGTGTGTGTGTGTGTGCGTGTGTGTGTGTGCGCGTGTGTGTGTGTGTGCGTGCGTGCGTGTCTGCGTGCGTCTTGGCTTATGTGCTGAGTAATGAATGACCTGTTGTGTCTGCATGACACACAGCATCTGTGTGCTCTTCAGTCCTGTCCTGCACTGCTCTATTCTGACAGCAGAGGGCGCAATATATCAGCGGTACAGACAGACACAAATTTCAAATGCAATTCCTTGATTCCTCACGTCCTCACCCATTGGATGAAAAGGTCATAGGGGAGAGACCAATGGGTTTTGAGAAAGACACGAGGAGAGAGGAGGTGAGGAATCTAGGAAATGCAATTGAGATTCTCCCACAGTCCTTATCCAGACACCCCCACCGTTCGGTCTCTAAGTTTAGCTTAGAAGAGACAGAAGTTACTGTCATGAATTAAGTCAACGAGCACGGCACCAAAACACCACCATCTTGTTTTGCTTTTAAACAAGTTTCTGTTGTTGTTATTATTACTAGTCCCAGCTATCACATTTGGTTCCTTTTAAAGTTGTTGGAACGTATGTTTTTGGTTTCCCGTTGGTTCTGGGAACAAAGCCATACATTTCCTTTTTAAAGTTGTGGGAACGTATGTTTTTGGTTTCCCGTTGGTTCTAGGAACAAAGCCATACATTTCCTTTTTAAAGTTGTGGGAACGTATGTTTTTGGTTTCCCGTTGGTTCTAGGAACAAAGCCATACATTTCCTTTTTAAAGTTGTGGGAACGTATGTTTTTGGTTTCCCGTTGGTTCTAGGAACAAAGCCATACATTTCCTTTTAAAGTTGTTGGAACGTATGTTTTTGGTTTCACGTTGGTTCTAGGAATAAATCCATACATTTCCTTTTAAAGTTGTTGGAACGTATGTTTTTGGTTTCCCGTTGGTTCTAGGAATAAAGCCATACATTTCCTTTTAAGGTTGTGGGAACGTATGTTTTTGGTTTCCCGTTGGTTCTGGGAACAAAGCCATACATTTCCTTTTTAAAGTTGTGGGAACGTATGTTTTTGGTTTCCCGTTGGTTCTGGGAACAAAGCCATACATTTCCTTTTTAAAGTTGTGGGAACGTATGTTTTTGGTTTCCCGTTGGTTCTGGGAACAAAGCCATACATTTCCTTTTTAAAGTTGTGGGAACGTATGTTTTTGATTTCCCGTTGGTTCTAGGAATAAAGCCATACATTTCCTTTTAAAGTTGTGGGAACGTATGTTTTTGGTTTCCCGTTGGTTCTGGGAACAAAGCCATACATTTCCTTTTTAAAGTTGTGGGAACGTATGTTTTTGGTTTCCCATTGGTTCTAGGAACAAAGCCATACATTTCCTTTTAAAGTTGTGGGAACGTATGTTTTTGGTTTCCCGTTGGTTTTGGGAATAAAGCCATACATTTCCTGAGCGTTTTTATTAAACGTTCTGAGAACGTTCTGTGAACATTTCACTTGTTCTGGGGAACGTACATTTTTTAGGTTTCTAGGGAGGTTTTAGAACATTTTATTATGGTTCTCTGCATGTTTCCCTGGAAGTTTTAACGTTTTGAGAATGGAAATTATAGTTTATTTTGATTTTTTTTTAAATCACTTCCTTTAAAACATGAACTTAATGTTTGAATAAGACCTTTTAATAACACTGAGAGCTTTAGTCTGGATAAACTGTTTCGAGCTCCAAAGCACAGATAAGACACATGAGAATATATTTACTTAGGCATGAATGATCCAAACACATGTCTTTGTTTATTCTGGCACGACAATAAGTGAGATTTGAACCTTTAGTCCACTGAGCCACCAGTATGGAGCTGGCGTGCCATGTTTTCCACTGAGCCACCAGTATGGAGCTGGCGTGCCATGTTTTCCACTGAGCCACCAGTATGGAGCTGGCGTGCCATGTTTTCCACTGAGCCACCAGTATGGAGCTGGCGTGCCATGTTTTCCACTGAGCCACCAGTATGGAGCTGGCGTGCCATGTTTTCCACTGAGCCACCAGTATGGAGCTGGCGTGCCATGTTTTCCACTGAGCCACCAGTATGGAGCTGGCGTGCCATGTTTTCCACTGAGCCACCAGTATGGAGCTGGCGTGCCATGTTTTCCACTGAGCCACCAGTATGGAGCTGGCGTGCCATGTTTTCCACTGAGCCACCAGTATGGAGCTGGTGTGCCATGTTTTCCACTGAGCCACCAGTATGGAGCTGGCGTGCCATGTTTTCCACTGAGCCACCAGTATGGAGCTGGCGTGCCATGTTTTCCACTGAGCCACCAGTATGGAGCTGGCGTGCCATGTTTTCCACTGAGCCACCAGTATGGAGCTGGCGTGCCATGTTTTCCACTGAGCCACCAGTATGGAGCTGGCGTGCCATGTTTTCCACTGAGCCACCAGTATGGAGCTGGCGTGCCATGTTTTCCACTGAGCAACCAGTATGGAGCTGGCGTGCCATGTTTTCCACTGAGCCACCAGTATGGAGCTGGCGTGCCATGTTTTCCACTGAGCCACATTTCAAAGGAAAACAAGCGCTCGTTAAGATCAGCTGTGGCCAATTAGTGGGCGCGGCCAACACACCTGAACACACTTAACAAGATAAAGGCTAGAGGGAGTTCTACGTTGTAACTATCCTGCAGTGTTCCCAGAACGTTGTAACTATCCTGCAGCGTTCCCAGAACGTTGTAACTATCCTGCAGCTTTCCCAGAACGTTGTAACTATCCTGCAGCGTTCCCAGAACGTTGTAACTATCCTGCAGCGTTCCCAGAACGTTGTAACTATCCTGCAGCGTTCCCAGAACGTTGTAACTATCCTGCAGCGTTCCCAGAACGTTGTAACTATCCTGCAGCGTTCCCAGAACGTTGTAACTATCCTGCAGCGTTCCCAGAACGTTGTAACTATCCTGCAGCGTTCCCAGAACGTTGTAACTATCCTGCAGCGTTCCCAGAACGTTGTAACTATCCTGCAGCGTTCCCAGAACGTTGTAACTATCCTGCAGCGTTCCCAGAACGTTGTAACTATCCTGCAGCGTTCCCAGAACGTTGTAACTATCCTGCAGCGTTCCCAGAACGTTGTAACTATCCTGCAGCGTTCCCAGAACGTTGTAACTATCCTGCAGCGTTCCCAGAACGTTGTAACTATCCTGCAGCGTTCCCAGAATGTTGTAACTATCCTGCAGTGTTCCCAGAATGTTGTAACTATCCTGCAGCGTTCCCAGAATGTTGTAACTATCCTGCAGCGTTCCCAGAATGTTGTAACTATCCTGCAGCGTTCCCAGAACGTTGTAACTATCCTGCAGCGTTCCCAGAACGTTGTAACTATCCTGCAGCGTTCCCAGAACGTTGTAACTATCCTGCAGCGTTCCCAGAATGTTGTGTGGTTCTCAGAACGTTATTATGTGTGTGTGTGTGTGTGTGTGTGTGTGTGTGTGTGTGTGTGTGTGTGTGTGTGTGTGTGTGTGTGTGTGTGTGTGTGTGTGACATGTCAGCTGTGTTCTAGATGTTTGATGTACTGGAGTGTGACAACTATGTCACGATAGAGGGACTCTCTGGGGTTCTCTTTCTTTCTCTTTCTTTCTAACCCAGCCTTATCAGCAGATTATACAGTAGCCCAGTCTTATCATCAGATTATACAGTAACCCAGCCTTATCAGCAGATTATACAGTAACCCAGCCTTATCAGGAGATTATACAGTAACCCAGCCTTATCATCAGATTATACAGTAACCCAGCCTTATCAGGAGATTATACAGTAACCCAGCTTTATCAGCAGATTATACAGTTACCCAGTTTTATCAGCAGATTATACAGTAACCCAGCCTTATCAGCAGATTAAACAGTAACCCAGCCTTATCAGCAGATTATACAGTAACCCAGCCTTATCAGCAGATTATACAGTAACCCAGCCTTATCAGCAGATTATACAGTTACCCAGCCTTATCAGCAGATTATACAGTAACCCAGCCTTATCAGCAGATTAAACAGTAACCCAGCCTTATCAGCAGATTATACAGTTACCCAGCTTTATCAGCAGATTATACAGTAACCCAGCCTTATCTGCAGATTATACAGTAACCCAGCCTTATCAGCAGATTATACAGTAGCCCAGCCTTATAAGCAGATTATACAGTAACCCAGCCTTATCAGACGATTATACAGTAACCCAGCCTTATCAGCAGATTATACAGTAACCCAGCTTTATCAGCAGATTATACAGTTACCCAGTTTTATCAGCAGATTATACAGTAACCCAGCCTTATCATCAGATTAAACAGTAATCCAGCCTTATCAGCAGATGATACAGTAACCCAGCCTTATCAGCAGATTATACAGTAACCCAGCCTTATCAGCAGATTATACAGTTACCCAGCCTTATCAGCAGATTATACAGTAACCCAGCCTTATCAGCAGATTAAACAGTAACCCAGCCTTATCAGCAGATTATACAGTTACCCAGCTTTATCAGCAGATTATACAGTAACCCAGCCTTATCTGCAGATTATACAGTAACCCAGCCTTATCAGCAGATTATACAGTAGCCCAGCCTTATAAACAGATTATACAGTAACCCAGCCTTATCAGAAGATTATACAGTAACCCAGCCTTATCAGCAGATTATACAGTAACCCAGTTTTATCAGCAGATTATACAGTAACCCAGCCTTATCAGCAGATTATTACAGTAACCCAGTTTTATCAGCAGATTATACAGTAACCCAGTTTTATCAGCAGATTATACAGTAACCCAGTCTTATCAGCAGATTATACAGTAACCCAGCCTTATCAGCAGATTATACAGTAACCCAGCCTTATCAGCAGATTATACAGTAACCCAGCCTTATCAGCAGATTATACAGTAACCCAGCCTTATCAGCAGATTATACAGTAACCCAGCCTTATCAGCAGATTATACAATAACCCAGCCTTATCAGCAGATTATACAATAACCCAGCCTTATAAACAGATTATACAGTAACCCAGCCTTATCAGCAGATTATACAGTAACCCAGCCGTATCAGCAGATTATACAGTAACCCAGCCGTATCAGCAGATTATACAGTAACCCAGCATTATCAACAGATTATACAGTAACCCAGCCTTATCAGAAGATTATACAATAACCCAGCCTTATCAGCAGATTATACAGTAACCCAGCCGTATCAGCAGATTATACAGTAACCCAGCATTATCAGAAGATTATACAGTAACCCAACCTTATCAGCAGATTATACAGTAACCCAGCCTTATCAGCAGATTATACAGTAACCCAGCCTTATCAACAGATTATACAGTAGCCCAGCCTTATCAGCAGGTTATACAGTAACCCAGCCTTATCAGAAGTTTATACAGTAACCCAGCCTTATCAGCAGATTATACAGTAACCCAGCCTTATCAGAAGATTATACAGTAACCCAGCCTTATCAGCAGATTATACAGTAACCCAGCCTTATCAGCAGGTTATACAGTAACCCAGCCTTATCAGCAGATTATACAGTAACCCAGCCTTATCAGCAGGTTATACAGTAACCCAGCCTTATCAGAAGATTATACAGTAACCCAGCTTTATCAGCAGATTATACAGTAGCCCAGTCTTATCATCAGATTATACAGTAACCCAGCCTTATCAGCAGATTATACAGTAACCCAGCCTTATCAGGAGATTATACAGTAACCCAGCCTTATCATCAGATTATACAGTAACCCAGCCTTATCAGGAGATTATACAGTAACCCAGCCTTATCAGCAGATTATACAGTAACCCAGCCTTATCAGCAGATTATACAGTAACCCAGCCTTATCAGCAGATTATACAGTAACCCAGCCTTATCAGCAGATTATACAGTAACCCAGCCTTATCAGCAGATTATACAGTAACCCAGCCTTATCAGCAGGTTATACAGTAACCCAGCCTTATCAGCAGATTATACAGTAACCCAGCCTTATCATCAGATTATACAGTAACCCAGCCTCATCAGCAGATTATACAGTAACCCAGTTTTATCAGCAGATTATACAGTAACCCAGCCTTATCAGCAGATTATACAGTAACAGCCTTATCAGCAGATTATACAGTAACCCAGCCTTATCAGCAGGTTATACAGTAACCCAGCCTTATCAGCAGATTATACAGTAACCCAGCCATATCATCAGATTATACAGTAACCCAGCCTCATCAGCAGATTATACAGTAACCCAGTTTTATCAGCAGATTATACAGTAACCCAGCCTTATCAGCAGATTATACAGTAACCCAGCCTTATCAGCAGATTATACAGTAACCCAGCCTTATCAGCAGATTATACAGTAGCCCAGTCTTATCAGCAGATTATACAGTAACCCAGCCTTATCAGCAGATTATACAGTAACCCAGCCTTATCAGGAGATTATACAGTAACCCAGCCTTATCATCAGATTATACAGTAACCCAGCCTTATCAGCAGATTATACAGTAACCCAGCCTTATCATCAGATTATACAGTAACCCAGCCTTATCAGCAGATTATACAGTAACCCAGCCTTATCAGCAGATTATACAGTAACCCAGCCTTATCAGCAGATTATACAGTAACCCAGCCTTATCAGCAGATTATACAGTAACCCAGCCTTATCAGCAGATTATACAGTATAACAG